>NW_027282652.1:0-35000 GCF_046629955.1 Centroberyx affinis
AGTATCAGTAGTAGTTGTAGTAGTAGCAGGAGTAGTAGCAGTACTACTAGTAGCAGCAGCAGTAGCCTAATACTTGTAGTAGTAGTAGTAATAGCAGAAGCAGTAGTTTACTATTATTTTGTACACCCATGTAACTGAGTGTCATGTCCATGTGGACTGGGCACCAAATCAATCAATCAATCAATTACTAGTAGTAGCAGTAATAGTTGTAGTTGCAGTAGTTTCCTTACTGTTTGGTTATGCTGACAAAAGAACTCATCCTACTGATAATAAATTTGAGCCACATGATGTTATTATTGTCTAACTATTTTTACCAGTTCTCGTGGTTCTCATTGTTGGTACTGTGTGTGTGTGTGTGTGTGTGTGTGTGTATGATAGCTATCATGTGTCTCTGTGTGTGAAAGCTTGTATGTTTCTGAGTTCAATATTCCAGTGTCATGCAGTTCTGTGATCTGATTGTACAGTTTCTTTGTAGTAAACACTTGTGTGTTAAGCCGCTGTACATTTAATCTGTTTCATCCGCCTCTGTGCGACCTCCCACCGGTGTTGCCAGGTGTTGGAGCTGTCGGCAGACGTGCGTGGGAAGATCCCGCCATTGATTGACTACGAGGGCACCAGGACCCTCCTCCAGGGTGACCCCTCGCCTCTCAACGTGGTGCTGCTGCAGGAGATCCAGAGATACAACGCCCTGCTGCACACCATCACGTACGAACAGTCTGTGTGTGTGTGTGTCTGTGTCATCACCATCAAGTCGGAACTTTGTGGCTGTGCATATGTGTCGCACGCCATGAAGTAGAAACACTGTGTTTTTGCATGCATGCGTGTGTCTGTGTGTGTCTGTGTCTCTCTGCCATACCATCAAGTAAGGAAAGAGAGCTTAAAGATGAATAGATTACTCACAGGGAGGTTTACATAAAGAAAAGTAAACAACATGAATAATCCAGTAAGTGGGGAATTGAGAGGGAGAGAGGGAGGAACGCACAGCAGAGTACAGCACAACATTTACCAGGACAGCAAGAGACCAGATGGGCTCGGTTCTGCCTGAATTTCTCACTTAATTCCAAAAACATTAATGAAAAATATTGTTATTCGCAATTTATCATCAGCAAATTATTAGCAATTTCACGGCACAGCCAGGTTCAGGCTCACATAAGCACTTTCCCTCAAGCGTTTTTTATATCTTTCCTCTCGCAGCAACATGCTGTGTGCCAAATGAAATGGGAGATTAGAAGGATAGGCAGCAAATGAAAGTATCAAGGTTTTGTGTGATTTGGTGCATCTGGCAGGTATATACAGCGCATTAATGTAGGATGGATGCACAATGCCATTCCAATGAAACAGGCTGGGGTGGGGTGACTTGAGTGAAAGTGAAATGAAATGAAAGTGACTTGAAATTCCCATAAATAGAACATAACAGGGGGTGTAGGCAGAAAAGTTGGAGTTGTAACGTGTGTGTGTGTGTGTGTGTGTGTGTGTGTGTGGGTGTGTCAGTTCGTCCCTGGTAGAGCTGGAAAAAGGGATCAAAGGCCTGGTGGTGATGTCATCCAGCTTGGAGGAGACCTTCCACTGCATCTATGACGCCCGTGTGCCACCGCTGTGGGAGAAGGTGCCACACACACACACACACACACACACACACACACACACACAGAGAGAGAGAGACCATCCACACTGAGCACACACTTCCACCAACATCCTCCAAAAATACAGAGACCTTCAGAGGTTGCGGGGCGGGGGAAAAGTAACATTTCCTTCTACTTCCCTGCCTTTACTTGGTTCTTTGCTGCATCAGGAGGTGTAATTCTCAACTTCTCACTTCTTCATGTGCGATCCGCTCTCCTGCACCTGCTGCCTGCTGCCTTTCCTTTTCTTTTCTTTTTTTTTTATTCCCACTCATAAAGTGGGCAGATACAAACCAGAATGAAGAAGTGCTGCTTGGATCAATAATGTTGAGACAGCTGCTCTTTGGAGAACGGGCAAGAGACTTGGAAAAAACCACAAGCACCTATGAACAAAAAAAAAAAAGCCTACGCTGTGAGTGAAAATCACGTATATTAAAAAATGAACAATATATGAAAAAGTGCAAAACTCCAAAGCACAACCAAGGTATTCATTGGCTTTGAGACATAGTGATTAAAGTGTAACCTGTGTGTATCGACCCAGCATGCCTTTGTCAGGGTCACTGTCAGTGTTTCACTACAGACAGAATGCCTTGCCTGTGCTTTTTCTATGTTTTGTTTTGATTTTCACTTACAGCTAAGCATTCCTCTCCAACATCTTTTCTTTTCGTCAAACTAGCCATCTGATCATTTACACTGCAAGTGGACAATGGATTCCTATGGTGTGCTCCCTCTCCATTCAGTTGCATTCTGCTCGCTTCTATTGTCCTTCTAATGTTATGTACTTGCCTGTACTGCTCTGTATTGATCTTTTCCATTCTGATCCGCTCTGCTCCAATCTATTCTTCTCCCTCCAGCCAGTCAAATAGCCGTAGGCCTGTCTCTGTACTGAGTCACTGGTCTGTTATTAAAGGTGTATTTATCCATCACTCTGCCTGGCTGCACAGAGACACACTCATTGTTCTCCTCCCTCCGACCGCAGACACACACACACACACGCACACACACACACAGTGATGGGGCTCTGGCAGCATTCCAGCTGTAATTCTGTCCTAACGCTCCATTCTGGCTTCATTATCACTGGACCTCTCTTTACAGTGGGGAGAGAACACAGGGTGCTGTCAGCCTGGGTCAAGGGGGTAGAAAAGACTCTGACTGCGTGTGTGTGTGTGTGTGTGTGCCTGTGTGTTTGTGTGTGCATGTAGAGAGGTGGAATGTGCTGTGTGTGTGTGTGTGTGTGTCCTCTGAGCAGGGGTCATTCAGGGCAGTCCGTGTTTATATTCAAGTGTCTGATTCTGTCCTCATTATGGGCTGTGCATGAATGCATGCATGCTGACGCTCGTGCGTGTGTGTGCGTGCACGTGTGTGTGTGTGCGCATATATTTGTGGGTGGGTGTTCATCAGGTGGAGCGTAGCGAGGCCCTCGGTGGCTGAACAAAGCGAGCGTCTGTGGGCTAATCGTAGTGTAATAAGCAAAGTAAACCTTCCTAGGCCTGCTCCACTTTCCTAAAAAGATCCTGAGCTCATTTTGCTAGCCAGAGGCTTATTACTGCTGGATCTGTGTGTGTGTGTGTGTGTGTGTGTGTGTGTGTGTGTTTGTGTGTGTGTCCTTTTATAAGAAGAGTATTGGACAGCTATTAGGGCTGCTGTCTCCAGCTGAGCTTCTCTATTCTACTGACCCCTTGTTAACTAGACAACTTCTCTCTCTCTCTCTCTCTCTCTCTCTCTCTCTCTCTCTCTCTCTCTCTCTCTCTTGCTCTCTCCTCCATCCCTCTATCTTTTCCCATTCACTCTCTGCCTCGCTGTGTTTCTTTCTGTCTGTGTACTCCGCTTTATTCACTGCCTTGATTGCTCGGCCTACTTCTCCCTCTCCGTCTGCATCTCATTCCCTTTTTATCTTCCATCTTGTGTTCCCCTCCTTCCTGCCTTCCTCTCTCCCTCTCTCTTTCTACCTCTCTCTCTCCTCGGCCTCATCTGGTCCAAGGAGCAACGACAGCCCCCTTGTAGACGCTCTGTCCTCCTTATTCATCCCTCCATCCCTCCATCCTCTCTCTCTCCTCCGCCCCTCCTTGGCATGGCAGCCTGTCATTAGTTCTGAGCTCAGAGACTCATGGCTTTAATTTTGGCCTGCCTGCTTCCCTGTCTCCGGCCATTTTGTATCTGGTTTCTTCGCAAGGCTCTGCCGTGTGTGTGTGTGTGTGTGTGTGTGTGTGTGTGTTCAGTGGCTGTACAGCATATGTGCGTGTAAGAGATTAAGTTTGTTTTGCATGCACGAGTGCTTGCATCCCCTAAGTCCACACAAGTGTCAGTGTATGTGTGTGTGTGTGTGTTTGTGTCCATGTGTGTGTCTTTGTGCACTTGTTTGTATCCGTGTGTATCTTTGTGTGTGCATGTTTGTGTACATGTGTGTATCTTTGTGTGCATGTATTTGTGTCCATAAGTGTCCATAGCTTATGTGTGTGTGTGTGTTAATGTGTTAGTATGAGTCCATTAGTGTATGCATGTCTGTATTGTAGTCTACTTGACTGTCACACTTCAGTTTATCATTGAAACAGTGGCATGTCTGTGAGTGTGTGCATGTGTACATTGCCATGTGGGACAAGTGATATTGTGGGTATGTGTGTCAGTGGTGTGGCAATAAGTGCATCAACCACCGATCATATCACTGACAATATCACTGTAGCCTTTTGGCGAACAGCGACCCCGTTGTCCCTTTTGAGAGAGCCAGCCGAAAGCCAGATTGTAATCCGAGCCCTGAAATATGGCAACAGCCAACTACACTCTAGGAATCTGCAAAATCTTCCCTCGAAAAGTTGTTGGGCCTGTTGGCCTGCGAGGGAGGCCCGATGTAGACCTAGTTGCAGATTTACAGCAGCATGAAAACAGAATGGTGAATTGCTCCCTAGGGCCTTGCATTGAGGCAATGCTAAAATCTGAAGGAACTCAAAACACATAATCGGGATTATCCATTTCACACTGAAGTAGCCAAGCCATGGTAATATTATTAGATCATTTTATTTTTCCAGTGTCTTGGCAAATTGGAGGGGAGGCAAATAAGCCCAGGATGACCTGAATTGACACGGATATGTCATCTTCTCTATCAGAATTCTGTATAGATGCCTTGTTGCCTTGATGCCTGTTTTTCTACCCTGCAGCTATTCACCATCAACACTACATAGCAGCATTGCTGTCTATATAGACTTTAGTGTTGATAGGGAAATTCAAAATTATTATTGCAAACTAGCTAGTAGCCCTCCTAAAAGTCATCGCCATGCTACCATAGGAAACCTATAGCATGGGCTAAGCTGAAACTAACATGTACATGAACCTCTGCATCGCTCCCATGCTATTTCTATGCATTATTTGTGCTCTGCAACCATAGAAAAATGAAATGTGTGCCAGCACTTCTGCTTGGCATTGTCTGTGTGATTGCTATTTTAGACTGGGATAGACATGCACTCTGTGATGACATTAATTCACTCCACAGCTCCACTGTTATCTGTGTTTAGTCAGGGATGTCCAGCTGGAATGCTTTTTGGAGGATGCCTTGAGCATTCAAGTCAGACTGCAGTGGAAGGACACTGATTGAACATAATGGTTCAGGCTGAATAAACGACAGTGGAAGTATTCTTTATAGAGTTTTCTCCTGACAAATGTTTGTATTGAATCTTGAACTACTTTTTTCTTCTTTTAGTTCTTTTTTCGCCCTGGTAGAGCAATGGACAAAAACGCATATCATGTACTCAAGACAGGTTTTTCTCTCTATGAATCAGATACTTCATCCCCTCTATACATGTGCACCATCACACTTCATCACGGTTTACAGCGCTGGAAAAAATCATTTTCTACAAACCACGGTGCTAGGGGAGAATAGTAGATATCTTCATGAGGAGTGTTGGACCAAGAAAACACAAATTCCATTGGAGATTCCCCAAAAAGGAGTAAGAGGCAGCGCGTCCCACAAAGAGGCGTCAAAATGACAGATTACTCAGAGCATCCTGGTGGCTTAGTTGGCTAAGGCACATACCATGCTGTCTCTCTACTGTCATTTATCAAATAGAGGCAACAAATGACAGCTCACTTGCACACTAGGTTTATTCAAGGACACACAACCATCACAAAGAATCTTATTTCTGTTTTTTGGGGGATCTCCTATGGATATCTGCGAATCATGTCCGTTGTTTATCGAGCAGTGTCTAATTAACAAAAAGAAGTAAAAGCTGTATCATTGTGAAAATGTGACCGGAACTATGAATCTTCACACTTTAGTTGCAAATTTTCGCACGACTCCCACAGCCCTCTATGTGTGTCCATGAAGAACGACAGGCCACAAACGCAGCAGAATCTGTACTTGTTCCCAGTATGAGTAGCTGTCTACAGCTGGCACTACAGCGTGAAATGGCTTCAACTGTGCCATCTCTCTCTCCCTCACTCTCTCTCTCTCTCTCTCTCTCTCTCTCTCTCTCGCTCTCACTCTCTCCATGTCCGGTAGGCGTACCCGTCCCTGAAGCCCCTGGCGTCGTGGACCAGGGATCTTTGCCAGCGCGTGGATCAGTTTGCGCGCTGGGCAGAGACGGCCCACCCCCCCATCCTGTTCTGGCTCTCCAGCTTCACCTTCCCCACCGGCTTCCTCACCGCTGTGCTGCAGTCCTCCGCCCGACAACACAACGTGAGAGCGCACACACACACACTCACACACACTCACACTCACACGCACAGGCAGAAAGGCAGATACAAGCACAGACGCTCCTAGTGCCACTTTTATACACGATGCTGTCACATGGAAAACAAAATGTCAACTTTTCAGGATCTGAGAAAAACAGCCTAATGTGAGCTTGGCGGCCTTGTATTCTTCAGTTTATCTAGTGGATTTTAAAAAGGTTTCATAAGCCCAAGGGTTGTAGAATTTTCTCAACCCATAGATGACCATGTAATCTTTCAATTGAAGTTAAAACATGAAAATTGGTACCACAGGATTTTCACATGACAGCTACTATTCAGTATTCACACCATTCACTATTGCTTTTGCTCCCACACACATACACACAAAAATCCACACACTCACTGATGCGCACACACACACACACACACAGCCTCACACTGCGGTACGCCCTTTTACCTTGCCCTGTGCTGGCCTGCCAAAACCAGCTTCTGTGCACACACCCAGCTCTTTTAACCGAGTCCATACACAAACCTCAGCCTCTCAACATCTCACAACCACAACCACAGCACTTAATGTTCGACAGTAAGGAACTGAAGCAATTCATCTAATAGACGTGCATTTATCCCTGTCACTCTGTTATATATGGGGGTAAAACAAAAAAAAGCTCTATTATGGCTGTGCTGAAATGAATAGAAATGGCCTTCTTTGACTTGATGCCAAGTGATAATAAAGACGTTTTGTCCCCACCGCTGTTAACAATGTGTTGAACTGTTCTGGCAGATATCAGTGGACACGCTGTCCTGGGAGTTTATAGTGTCCACGGTGGACGACAGGAACCTCCTCGTCCCGCCCAAGGTGACTCGCTTCACACACACATTTTCATAAAGCTGCCATCGCACCACTTTCTTCTCTGAGCCATTAGCATTCACCCGTCATCGCTACTTTCCATCACATTTTTCTTTTCTTGTTTTGTTTTACACAAACTTGTTTTTCCTCAAGAACTTCTTTTCATTCGGAGCAGCACCCCAACTCCCCCCCCCCCCCCCCCCCCTCCTCTCTCTCTCTCTCTCTCTGTCTCTCTCTCTGCCCATTCCTCAAACTATCACATTTTCATTTTCCCGCAGCAGTTTTACAATTCAAATTTCTGACAATGGTGGAAAATGTTTTCATTTGTCTTGTGGGTCCCACTCCGGAGTTACTGTCGTTGTCATTCATTTCTCATCCACGCTTCATCTTACCTTATTTCACTCCTTCCTCTGCGTCAACGCCTCTCCACCTCCACCCCCCACCCCCCCGCTACTCTCTCCTTTCTCTCATCTCTCCTCCCTGTGCTACTCCACCTCCTCCCTCCCCTCCTTCCCTTTTCCTTCCTTTCATGTCTCCTCTCTCTCTCTCTCTCCTCCCCTCCCTCTCCTCTGGTACACTCCCTCCCTCGCCTCCCTCTCGCTCTCCTCTTGCCCTCTCTTTGCCCTTACTCCTCCCCTCTCTCCCCCTCCAGCTCACCCCCCCCCCCCCCTCCCTCACTCCTCTTCCCTCTGTCTCTCCCCCTTTTTCTTCTTTTCACCCCTCCCTGTCCTTTCCCTCTCTCAATTCAATTACCTAATTGGCACGACTGTTTATCAGAAACATTGCCAAAGCAGTATACAAAATGTCACTTCCCTGTCAAAAAACAACAAACAAGCGTTTATATATCTCCCTCCCCCCCTCCCTCTCCTCCTTATATCCCTCCCCTCTCCTCCTCCCTCTTCCCTCCAGGACGGCGTGTTTATCCGGGGCTTGTACCTGGAGGGGGCCGGCTGGGACAAGAAGAACTCCTGCCTGATGGAGGCCGAACCCATGCAGCTGGTCTGCCCCGTCCCCACCATCCACTTCAAACCTGTCGAAAACCGCAAGAAGGCGGCCAAGAGTGAGTCTCCCGGGGCTTTTCCCCTCCCTCCGTCTCCCACTGTCTCTCCGTCCGCCTCCTCCTTTTCTTTCCCCCCGTCTGCATTTTTTTTTTGCTCTCTGGTCTCTCACTGCTTCTCCTTCTGCTCGGTATGTGGCCTATGATGTCATACCTTGTGGTTTCTGTGTCTCAACTCTGTGTGTGTGTGTGTGTGTGTGTGTGTGTGTGTAGGTATGTACCTGTGCCCGTGCTACTACTTCCCGGTGCGCTCGGGCAGGGCGGGGCGGGCATCCTTCATAGTCGGGGTGGACCTGAAATCCGGAGCCGTGACCCCGGACCACTGGATCAAGAGAGGGACCGCTCTTCTCATGAGCCTGGATAACTAAAGGCCTTAACACACACACACACACACACACACACACACACACACACACACAGATTTACACACTCTAGATGTATTCCAAAGTGCCACTTAATTGCCTGTGTAACGTTTTACTGGAACGCTTCATTTGTTTCTATTGATTGCTATTTATTAAAGTGTTTCCAACCGGTTTTATGGCTCACAGAAATGTCAAATGATTGCACTGCTTTACTTTTGGATTTTTTTTTTTGCTATGTAAATTATTGCGTGGAATAAAGCAGGTTTTCACACCTGGGATTTAGCAAAAAAGCGGAGTGAATCATCCGTTGACACATTGAGGTTGGTTTGACACAGTTCTAGCGAGGTCTCTCTCTTCTCTCTCTCTCTCTCTTTTCTTTCTCTCTCCGCTCTCTCTCTCTCTGCTGTCAGCTGACACTTAGACGGCTTATTCACTTCCTCTCCGCAGACCTGCATCAGTATTTCCATGCTGACCCCTTTTACCCTGCTCGAAAAACTCACACACACACACGCACTCACACACACACAGAGGGAATAGTCTCCCACTGTTATGTATTGTGTTTTACTGGAAAGTTCTTTCTTGGTAACATCTGGATTGAGTGACTCTCTGGCCGTGTCGGTGTCTGGTCTGTTATGTTATATTTCTTGGAAATCCGGTGAGTTGTTTTGCATTCTTATCTATTTTGTTTTAATGTCATGGATTTGTAGGACTGGCAAAGTGCTCAAAGTACTTGCCTGATGGGACTTCTGGGCTGGACGATGAAAATAAAAAATTTGTATTTTCAAATTTATGCATAAATATCACCGTTTTCAATGAGCTGATGCAGTCAAATGTTGCCCACAGGTGAAATATTTGAATACACACCTAAAAAACCAAACAACTTTCCAAATGTATTTCAGATATTCATCATGAAGTGCATAATGTGTCCGAGCTTTTGGCTTTGTACATGTTTTGGAGACCCATCAATTTGAACATCTTTGCTTGAAAGTTGAATACTTGTAGTTTAACATCTTTGAACTTGAAAGAATATTTACATTTTTGCTGAAGTGCAGTGAAAACTAGATTCATCCTCCGGTGTGACACACCCAGGCCCAGAGACTCACACAGTCACAAACCACACACACGCACTCACACACATGCAAACAATGCGGTTAATCAAGGTGAGATAAAGGACATTTTTATGCTAATACACATTTCCCCCGAGCCGAAAAAGAGGGAGAGAGGGAGCGGAACGAAGGGGGAAATGAACCTATTCAAACAAATGAATTCTAATGAAGCTTTCGCAGGCAAGACGTTTGGAGTCGGCCGGCGTTGTGAGAGAGTGAGTGAGAGAGAGAGAGAGGGGAGAGGAGAGAGAGAGAGGGGAGAGGGAGAGGGGGAAAGAGAAGGCCCTGGACTTCCCCACTGGAAAGGACTCGGCCCAAACTCCTGAAAGGGAGGGAGAGAAAAACAAGAGAAGGGCCCTGGAGAAAGTGAGCCGGGGGGGAAGAATGGTCCAGTAATGAGAGAGGGGAAGCAGAGAGAGAGAGGGGGGGGGGGCCCGAGTTCAAGGTTGTATTCAGGCTCAGGGAATGTCCCCCTGAAAGACCTAACACAGACTTCCTCAGGGTTTAAGAGCCTCTTTATCAGACCCAGGTCTGTGTGTGTGTGTGTGTGTGTGTGTGTACTGGTGGTCTCTGGGTGGGTGGGAGTTTGGGGGGGGGGGGGCTCGTAGCAACATGCTGAATTCAAATTCAAATAGGCTCATTCTCAGGCCCGGTTGTAACAGAAAAACATATCAGATTTACGAGGTGTTTGCGGGGGGAAAAAAGCTTCAGTGGAAATGAACTAGAATGTAAATGTGGCATGGAAGCATTTTTGGATGTGTTATTGATTTGTTATGGGGAGACAATAAACCTTCCCTGTCTAATAGGAGAAGGGGATTGTATTTCTGGCACAAGAATACAATATACACCACCAGTCAAAAGTTTGGACACACACATTTTTTCTTAATTTTTACTATTTTCCACATTTTAGAATAATAGTAAGGACATCAAAACTATGAATTAACACAAATGGAATTATGCAGTGACCAAAAAAAGTGTTAAACAAATCAAAACTGTCTTATATTTTAGATTGTTTAAAGTAGCCGCCCTTTGTCTTGATGGAAAGGCAAAGGCTTTGGAAAGAAATTTATACATAGGATCAACTTCACTATTTATATTTGTCTAAGAAACACATTTCAAGCATTTAAGCATAAGCCTTTAGATCAAAATGGCTTTAAGATCATGAAAAACATAGTACATTCAATCAGGTGTGTCCAAACTTTTGACTGGTAGTGTACAGTGATGAGGATCCAATCTGTATAGTGTTAAGGCTGCTACCCCTTTAAGAAAAAAATAACTATAATTTGCTTCAATTGTGCGCTGTTTATCATTTTATAAGATGTGACATTGCTGTTTTCAAACAGTGGATATCTCATTTTGGAGCCAGGCTCTTCACATGTTCCCCAGTCTACACAAGTATTCATTTCTTGAGGGCATTGGAAGCCAACTCCCTCCATCTGCTTATCCAATTAGAAACTGTAAAAGGAGCTCTTCTCAAAATTCCTATGTTTTCAAGGAATGTTGCGGACACTCGAGCGAGCGTCCTCGATCAGGGGATCCCAAACTTTTTTTTTTCATATCGAGGACCCCTGAAAAAAGATACAGCGAAGACCCCAGACCCCCATTTGATAAAAGGTTTGCCCCCCATTCAAGAAGAGTTTTGTTTGTCTGTACTGCAGCTGAACAGAGCGAAACCTCTAATCTGAATCATTACACAGTCTCTCTCGGTGTTAACTAAAATTAAACTAATCCTCAAGTTTACTGGGGTCCCCCTGAAAACCCCCTCATGACCCCTGGGAGGGGTAACCGGACCCCAGTTTGGGACCCAGTGCCCTGGATGTGTTCTTGCCCTACTTTTATGAGTTTGTTAGGAAATGACAGGGACTTGATAAGGTTTCCAGACATTTCCAGAGTCCAACTTTTTGATTCCTCAAGTGGCTCTTGGCCCTTCTTTCTGCCCCCAGCTGAGAGTTTTACCCTTTTGAACCAAGTAGTTATAAGGGGGAGGGGGGCAATTGTTCTCCAATGAATAGTAGTTAATAATGGAATTTGGGCAAGTCGTACAGTGTGTTTGCCAGTGACTATGGAGGCGGGGCAGTTTATGTCCAAGACTCTCTTCCACCGAAAATAAACCTGCATGAGGGAAGAGAGAGAGAGAGAGAAAGAGAGAGAGAGAGAGGGAGGGAGGAGGAAGAGGGGAAAGAGCCTTTCAACAGGGACAGAAGGGAAAGAGTCTCCGTTTCAATGGAATAAAAACTGCGCAATTTCTTATAGGGCTGCTGGCTCTGATCGCGGCGGACCGTTCCTCTCTATGAAACGGATCTCAAATGTGTGTGTTGTTTTTTTTTTTTTTGGATGATCAGGGAAAGCCGTGTGTGCATTGCAAAAAAAAAACCCCGCTGCTCGGAGGCTACCAGGAGCTGGCGATTTTTTTTTTTGGACCAGATGTGTCGGGTCTTCAGGGGGAGAGGAAGAGAGAAAAAAAAGAGCTGTGCAACCGTTTAGGAAGGCGATATGACTGTGCAAAAGATGCGAGCTCACTGATGAGTCCCGTTCGTCATGCCTTGCCCATGGGCGAACACATCCACATTTTCTCCCAGCAACCATTTCACAGCGCTGTGTGTTATCTGCGTGTGCACTGGATCCCCCCCCCCCCGTGTCGACGGTTTAGCCTCTAAACGCGTGATGGATGTTGTGTTGAATGATGTTTCATATTTTTTGGGGTGGGGGGGGAGGAGAGGGTTTTTTGGGGGGCTGCGTCATCCATGGTCGGGGAAGGAGATGGTCTGCGTTGCAGATTTTTTCCCCGCTAATATTACACTGTTTTAACAGCGGGAGTCACCGCGGCACCTCCCCGGGAGATTTTGGCATGCACATGAAAAGGTAAGCATAACGCATATATGACTTTTATGAGCCGTACGTACTAATATCGCTATAGCCGAAGTGTACAGCCTGTGTTACCTAATTGTAACTGGGAAGAACCAGAGCGAGACTCCATTGATAACAAGCCCTACGAGAGACAACTATAATCCTATACTAAATCTTACAGGATACTATACAGATATCACAGCAAGTCCCTATAGGAATATATAGTGATACTATTGGAGATAAGAATAAAGTGCGATAATGTCACTGTAAACTCACAATTTCGCACCACTGACACACTATAAGTCATCATAGGAATATTATAGGAATATGAGTGATTTTTCGTGGGGGGATTACTTAATGGTCTTATGTAATAGCGGCTAATACAATGTTGTAACAGTGTAATAGGCTGCACAACTGTTAATGTAACTAAATGGGGAAGATGACAAGTTTCCTTAGTGCAGCAGTTGCATGTTGTGCCGATGTGTTGCTGGCGAGATGTTTTCGCCTGTTTTCCCCATAATTAATCTGGAAACTGATGTTGGTGATGTCATGTGTTCTTTACGGTAAGGAAGGGATACTTTACGGGAAGGTAGTCTAGAGTTGGTGATGTTGCAATCGCCTTGTGTTGATCTCGCTTTCACTCCCTCTCAAAGATATATATGAAAAAAGGCGATGGATCGTGACCGTAGGCGTGATATCTAACGCCGTGTTGTGATATTTAGCCGATTAAGTGTTGAATAAAAGCGGCTATTGAATGAAATGTGGGCTCGCTGGTGTTGGAGGAAGGAGTGTCGCATTTTCTTTCTGAAATGTCATGTGGTGAAGTTGTGGCGGGTTCTCTACAATTTCCAGGAAGAGCGTTTGAATTTTTTTTCCCTGGGATTTTTTTTTCTTCTTCTCTCCACCTCTCTCGTTTCCCTCTTCTGTCCCTGCCCCCTTGTAGCACTTCAGCCATTCTGCCACGGGATGGCGCCCCAGGACAGTAAATTGGACAGAGTAGACACTCCAGGAGCTGGTAGGGATTCAGTGTCTTGCTCAAGAGCTCTTCAGCAGGGTGGATGCTGCTGACATGGGGACTTGAACCAGGATCCTCTGACTCAACCACTAGACCTCTGCTGTCCTAAACTGCCCATTCTCCTTTTAAATAGGAATAGGACGGAGAGACTCCATGCACACTGCCTTGGAGTACACAGCACTGTGTTGCTTTGTTTTCAGCCTTAGGCCATAATCAGAGCAAAGTGAACAGTACCCCAAACACACAGGATAAAAGAACCACTACGCAGGGGTTAACTAGTCCAATTAACCAATTACAGCATGGTCTTTTGAATCATTACTGTTGATTAGAAATTAACTAACAAACAACAGTAATGATCATTAGTTAATGATTCAAAAGACTAGGCCGTGATTGGTTAATTGGACTAATGAACCCAATTGTATCCACCTGTCTGATGATGGCCTAAGGCTGAAAACAAAGCAATACAGTGCTGTGTACTGCAAGGCAGTGTGCATGGAGTCCCTCTGCACCTGCTAAGAAGACTCTGGATCCTGACTACTAAATAATGGTCAGAGAAATAAAATTGGCCAAGGTAGGCTTTAACTTGAACAAAGATGGTGTTATACTTCATTGATCTCCTTTTCTCTTCCCCCCTTCCACAGAGAGGTCAGAGGTCAGGGTCAGATACAGAACAGCAGCCTTGGAACTAGGGATTCTTAAGGACACATCAGCTGAAGGATGGTCTCCTCTGCCCCAAACCTTGCCCAGTATAGTCAGAGTCTATTATTGAGTGCCTCTGTTGTGCATTTCTCTATGCATGAAATGTGGTGTTCTTATGGACACATAAGGGAATTAGTTCTTCAACTCTGTTTTGACCCCTCTGTGAGCTGGGAAATACCATCCACACAGTGATCGTTTGAGTTTTATAATTAGTAGGCCAGCCTTGTGGGCCATTTTCCTCTATCCCATGTCATTTTCTGCCATAGAGAGACATACACTGAATGTACTAAATATTAGGGACTTCTTCCTGATATTGAGTTGCAGCTCCTTTTCCACAATCCACATCTCAACTGTAATAAGATAAATCATTAAGGGATAATGGCTTTTACCTGGATTCACCTCATCAGTGCACTACATGAAACGAGTGTCCCTGTTATTTTGTACATTCAGTGTATTCGTGTCAGTAAGGGTTTTCACCAAACCCTTTCCTCTACATCTTCCTGGTATTGTCTCATTTGTTTGCGAACACTAGCAGCAGCACACCCAGTAGTCATACAACAGGAAAAACAGGCTTTCCAAAAAGAACCCCCCTCCTGTTTCTGTCTCACTATATAAACTATACAAACTGTCAAAGTGTAATACTGTATAATCTCCATTAGATGGCGACACATACCCAGGCAAACCCAAGTGTGTAAGTCCTTTGTGTGTAAACAGCTGCTGACTTCTCACACAGCAGTAAAGGAGAAGGCCTTTGGGTCTCTAAACCAGCCATGTTGCTGCTGTTTTCTCTGAATGTGACCGGTAGATAAAAGCTGTTGCTCTGGTCCAAGTGTCACTGCCTACAAGGCGATGTGTAGAGTACCTTTTTCATGTGGATGTGTCTTCTCTGATGTTCTCCTCTAGTTCACAGCCATCATAGTTAAAAGCACAGATTCCCAAGCCAATGTATGTTTTTCCATTCACAGAAGCGTTATGGGTAGCATGGCAACACGTCATCCTGCTGTGTGTCAAGACCCTCCAGCACCCGACTGAAGCCATAAGTGAGATGTCCGACTGGACGACCAATCGACTGTCAGGAGGAATGGGCACAGGTCAGAGGGCAGACACAGCCAATCAAGACGGACAACACACCTGGAGGATTGGGCAACTCTGCTGTCAGTCCTTAGTGATGGTGAGTTGGGAATAACCTACTGATATTTGAATGGGTGAAGTTTTAAAGTTGCTCTTCTTCTCATTCATTCTCATGGAGATTGTTGCTGTTCCCTATTATTCCCTGTTTTTGTCTTCTCTCCTGTCCTGAACTTTTCATCATGGTGTTAATATGTTGAAACCTGTTATTGTCATAGTTTTATTCCCTTTTCTAGGCTTTTAATGAAAGACCACATAATGTCGAATTATCAAATTATGATATTAAACTGTAAAAAAAGAAAATAAAGGTCATTGAAAGAGTGTGAGTGGCCTTGAATTCCACCTAGTACTTAATTCGTAGCTTTTTACTCATAATTGTAATCAGTGTGGTTAAATAAAATAGGTGTGGAAAATTACACTGTAGCCTATCATAGCATCAAACAATTAAGGTATCCCATAACAATTAGAATTGCAGTGTTGACTCAGGTGTGTAATAATATTACACAGGGAGCTCTCTGGAGATTCCCAGCGCTAACTGATAGCAGATAATGATAGTTAATGATAGTAGACTAATTGGATTGGGCTTTATTGGACCCATTGTTTAGATACTGACTTGACTTTTTGTCCTGTAGGGGCGCCATCTGCATGCGTTTGCCAGTACCCACCTAACTAGGTAAGACCATGCTTGACTCTTTGCCCAGTGTTTGACCTGACAGCCCAGGGCCCTCAGTGGGACACTGGATGTGCATGATTTTACTGTTTAGTCCTGGCAGGATGTGCTTCGTTCCTGTTTTGTCTGTACAGCAGAACTATATTTGTCTGGGCTCCTTTTCGAAACAATGAAATGTTTGACATATTTAAATGTATTGAGTATAAAATGTTTATGTGCATGCTCTGTGTAGTCTAACCTACAGTCTTCTGGGGCGAATGTGACCTCCGGCCGACCCGGGATCACATCCCTCTAGAAGCTCTTAGAAGTCCTCGTCCCGACTCTGTTCCCCTCCTACTGCCCCAGCAGAGAAAACATACTAAAGCGATTGGGCCTCCTTCTCTTCCTAAAAAGAAAAGAAAACATGCTTTAATTGCACGTATTAGCGAGGAAATTCCAACAATTTTGCGCAGTATCAGAGTATTTTTTTTGCTCGTCAAGCCTATAATGTGGGCTGGTGGTTCAGCAGCCTGAGGTGTAAGGTTTGAATATAGAGGGTTCCTCTGTGCTGCAGTATGGATAGTGTGTGAGAAGGTGTTAGTGTCTGTTTCTCTCTCTAGAGGAACAGCATCATGTTGTTTAGGAGTGTGTGGTGTATGGTGGAGTGTGTGGTGTGTGAATGATGCTGTGTGCTCTGTGGTCCCACATGACTCCAGTTCCTTACATACTGACTGATGGCATCTCTTTGGAAAATGTCTTGATGTGACACGAACAGTGTTGCTGAGGTACAAGACGGGAACCAATCAGCTTTCAGTGTGGCCGTTAACCTCATTTTGCACCCTTTTCCTGCCTTTTTCCTATTTAAGTCTTCATTAGAGTATTTAAGTCTTATTTAAGTAGTATTTAAGTCTTAATTAGAGTATTTAAGTCTTATTTAAGTAGTATTTAAGTCTTAATTAGAGTATTCAAGTCTTATTTAAGTAGTATTTAAGTCTTAATTAGAGTATTTAAGTCTTATTTAAGTAGTATTTAAGTCTTAATTAGAGTATTTAAGTCTTATTTAAGTAGTATTTACGTCTTAATTAGAGTATTTAAGTCTTAATTAGAGTTTAAAACTATTCGTTATCATAATGATGATGAAATCTGATTAAATCTAATGCTAAACATTCATATTTAATCAATGCCAATAGCCACAGTTTGGAGGCAAAATTAGAGTTAATGTAACTGATTTTTCATCATACGGCTTCATTAAACCTACTGTAATATTTACTTTGCGTGCTGCTGACTGCTCTATACTGTGTGTTAGGAACCGTTTTGTTTCCATTGGTGAAGTGACGGGTTGTTGTTATGAATGTGATCACCCCTCCTCCTCCTCCTTCTCCTCCTCCTCCCCTCATCCTTTCCCTTTTTGTGTCACATGAAACTCGAGTGACTCGTTAAAAGGTTTTTTAAATGTTTAAAATGTCTCTCGCCCCCGACCTCCTCTTGATCTCACTCCTCCTCCTCCTCCCTCCTCTCTCCCATGGTGTAGGGTAAAGCATGACATCATGTTCCAACGCTCTTTATGTTGTGTAGGTGGGAGAGGAAAGGAAAGGAGAGAGGAAAGGAGAGGAGGAGAGGAGTGGGTCTGTTTCTGTCTGGGTGGAGGAGGTGCTGTTTTCACTGTAGCTGCTAAATTGGATGGGAGCGGGGCCAAACACACACACACACACACACACACACACACACACACACACACACACCTCGATCGCTCCTCACACATTCAACACCCTTGCACAGGCGCACACACACCTCACACCCCCTCTCTTTCATTCACACACACCGAACACCCCACGAACACTCTCTCACAAAGACACACACACACTCATCAAACGTCCCCCACACCCCTCTCACACACTCTGTTTTAATCGGCCTCTTAGGCACACAAATGTACACACACACACACACACACACACCCTTGTGCCGGCGTCTCCCAGGACCCCGCCGAGTCACACACACCTGGGGCTCTCCGTCACTCAGCCTGCTCAGCTTTATTACATTTACAACTGGCCATGAATCTGATCCATCACACACACACACACACACACACACACACACACACACACACACACTCACACACAATCATACTTTATGATTTTATACACAGGCAGCAACACCATTTCATAGACACACACATACACACACACACACACACACACACACACACACAGTCTGGCTGCCAGCCTCTCCGCCGGCCCTGTAGGGAAGGACATTATTGAGTGGAAAGAAGGAGGGAGAGAGGGAGGATTGCTTGAACAAACAGGAGGGAGAGAGGAGGAGGAGGAGGAGGAGGAGGAGGAGGAGCAGACAGAGGGCTGGATGGATAGAAGGGGAAGAGGAGGGAGAGAGGAGGAGGAGAGCATCAAAACATGACCAGTAGGACGGGATTCAGAGGAGACTGACCTGGGGAAAGTGGTGGAAGAATGAGAGAGGCAGAAAGACTAGTACTTTTCAACTAGGCTAGTACGTTTCAGTTTGAATTAAGGCCATTTCGCCCATAACTCTACTTATAATTATAATACTTATAATACAAAGTCCTTTTCACAGACTGAATGTACTGAAAAAGTCTTGAATGGGATTGTCTATATTCAGGCTTTGAATACTGTTAATTACAGCCTTTATGTCATCAATTTAGTTTTGGAGGGCTTAAAAAATTTTCTGTTTCTTGAGACATTGTTTTCTAGTGAGAAACTGCCCCAGTCTTTCAGCCTGTACTCTGATAAGACAAAAGTTCATATAGTATCATTTTAGTCTAACTGTCATTAAAAAGGTCTTGAAAAGTTTTAGTTTTACCTTGCACATCAGACAACTTATTAACTTGCCATGTTCTTGCTCTTTTGTTTTTCTTTTTCATCATTTTAAGGAGTTGTGTTTAACACTATGCTGAATGACATCAGACTACAAATTCCAATATCTCTCAAACTAATGAATTTGTGCAATACTATTTACAGTTGTGGAATATGGGCATAATAAATCAGGTGCCCACCCTTGTCGATAGGTCACATGTATATTACATTGTCTCTTGATTAGTTAGTTTTTCCTATGGGGACATAAAAAGCACTCAAGTGTTTCGTGGATAAACCTTTAGTGTCTCATCCAGTCTCTTTGTTATTGGCGTCTGGCTCTCAAACAAACAGCTTGTGGTCTTGTGTTTAATGGAGGTCACTCTGATCCAAGTACCTTATCTATTATACTCACGGTCACCTTGAGTGTGTGTGTGTGTGTGTGTGAGAAAGAGAGAGAGAAGAGAGAGTTACGGGCCGGTTTCCGGTAAAACCCAACTGTAAACCATCAGACATCTGAATGCTGGTATCAATCATCATGACAACCCTGTCAATCAGCTTGCATCTCTCTCTCTCTCTCTCTCTCACACACACACACACACACACACACACACACACACACACACACACACACACACACACTCACACACACACACACACAGAACCTCAGACGCGAGGCCTTGTGTCACCTTGCCTTCGGGGTCGCATGTCACAGTCTATCTCATCTGCTGTCACTGCCGATTGTAGTTTATTTCCACCACTTGCACTTAGAGCTATAGGTTTGTGTTGTGGTTGAAATGATGCGATGTGAGACTCACACTGCATCCTGGTGGCTCAGCAGACTCAGCTGCTCACCTTGTACCTCTGATGCTGTAGGTTTGAACCTTTTTGCATGGCATTCCTTCCAGTGTTGTCACAAATTTTGACCTCGACATTGATTTGGACAGTTTTGGAGCAACTTTTGCACATGGAGGTGGAGTGTCTGTCCATCCTTGTGGACTCTTGTGGACTCCTGGCACCAGTTTGTCCCCCAGTTTAGTTGTACTGGCATCCAGTTTTCAGCTGCTGAATTTTACGTAGGCTGATGCAGTCCACCGTCAAGAGCCAGACTGCTGTTCTGTCTTTTCCAATCCTCCTCCTCCTCCTTTTTCGTCTTCTTCTTCTTTTAAATGTTCCAATTCATGTGCCATCCACTCATTTACACCCATTTGAAATGGAATTTCCGCTTGCAGAACACATTTGGTGAAAGTGTCAAACGTTTCTAAAGTTGAGTTCAGTCTCTCGCAGCAGTATTGAAATAGTACGGAAATTAATGAATCCCTTGCCTGTCTGTGCATCATTCTGTCTCCCTGTACAGTTGTGCTGCTTCTATCTAACGTTGAATGAAACCAAATTCCTACAAAAGCGATACTTAGACATAGTCTGAGACCCTGAGAGTGAAGGATGTGGGTTAAAAAGAAATTGAGCGAGACAGAGAAAGAAGTTTTTCAACAAGCTCTGAGGCTCAGTGAGGGCTTTTGGTTCTAATGAGAAGAGAGAGATGGAGGGTAGAGAGAGAGAGGAAGAGAGGTGGTGAGAGAGCTGAGTCAGGATGGCTGAGAGGGAGGACAACAGGAAGCAGTGGGTGAGGAGGAGGACAGGAAAGAGATGGAGGGAGGGAGAGACTCCTCCTCGTCTTCCTCCTCCTCCTTCGTCGTCACCGGTGTCGGCGAGGGAGGAGTGATGCAGGGAGGGGAGGATGAGAGGTGGGGCTGACATCATCCACCTACTGGAGGTCTGTGTGTGCGTGTGTGTGTGTGTGTGTGTGTGTGTGTGTGTGTGTGTGTGTGTGTGTACCTACGTTATACTTAAGTGTTTGACAGTGACACTCATGCCATCAAAGGGCTTTTCATGCGGTTAAACAATAGACACTCATATGGCAGAGGCAGAAATATTTCTCTGTGATGCTTTGATGAGATTTTGAGTCTTTTCGAAAACTGAGGTGCGAGACTCTGAGAAAGACAGAACAGAGAGAGAGAGAGAGGCAGTGATGGAGGGATAGATAACGCGATGAGATGAGGAAAGAAAGAGAGAGAGAGGAATAGAGAGAAGTGATGAAAGAAAGAGGTGTGGAGAATGAGAGCTCGGCTCCTCTGCCCATCTGGTTATGTAACGTTGCTGTGAAAGAGGGCGTCGGGTTTGTGTGCGTGCGTGCTTGTCCTCATGTATGCTGTCTTTGTATGCTGCGTGTGTGTGTGTGTGTGTGTGTGTGTGTGTGTGTGTGTGTGTGTGTGTGTAGGGGTGACAGAGTTTGCAAAGATGAAGATGCCCTACATGCCTCCTGTCCTCTGTACTTTGCTGCGCTCGTTGTTTGGCCTACTTAAGCCAACTGTCACAGGGTTCTGTGGGTATGCTGTGTATTTTTGCATGTGTGTGTGTGACTTGACTGATTAATTGTTTTTATTTTATTTCATTCAGCGTCAAGCACTCAAGCCCAGCTGAGCCGATGCGCTTACATGACACATCCATGTATCACTGCATGACAAATTCCACATAGTGAGGAACACAGCAACCCCCAAGATTGGACTGTCAATACAGATTTGGTCATTTTTGACGAGCACTCATATGACACAAAAGGCCGTTTTGTTGTGCCGGCACACTACTACTAAACATCCACGCATCACGTTTCAATATACCTTATTATTATCTCTGACATTTTAAACTGATGTCACTGTACAGCCCAGCTATTTTCTACTGTTGTGTACCAAGATGCACATCATGCAAATGTCGTCGTTCCTGAGATTAATAGCAAATTTGATAACTGTTAAGTCAGTCCAAATAGTCCTGACTTATGTGTTGAAGAAATGCTAATTTTATATATATAGCAATTTTCTGGGTAACGTTTTCCACCCCAAGTGTTCAGAATGGCCACCCTGGGAATATAAGGTCAATGTGCGTAGCCTGTAGAAAACATATTCCCAAACAAACTCTGATTTCACACAAAGTATATTACCGTTTCTTTTGTTAAGATTATTTTTTGGGGCATTTTTTGTGTTTATTTGACAGTTTAACAGTGACGAGAGACAGGAAGGATGGGGGAGAGAGAGGGGGCAGACATGTGGTAAAGGTCCTGAGCCAGATTCTGTGGTTACAGGGTAAGCCAGTTAGCTCACTGAGCCACCAGGACGCCCTGTTGCTGTTTCTGCTTCACTTATACAGATAGATGGTAAGTCTTGCCTGGATGCTTGTACATTCATTAGTGTGTGCGTGTGTGTATACGTCCGTGTTTATTTGTGTATGTGCTTGTGTATATGTGTGTGTGAACGTGTGTGTGTGACTAAGACCTGGCATTGCAGTTGCAGGCAGTAGGTGAGGTTAGATGGTGTGAGATTAGCAGAGAGTCTGTGGTAATTTGAGCAAGGGGAGGGAAGGATGAGGCACAGGTGTGTCAACACAGCACCCAAATCTGAGGGTGTTATGGGTGGGGGTGGGTGCTATGGAGTATTGGAGGGGGGGGGGGGGCACAGGGCGATCATCTGAAATTGGTCAAAAATATCACATTATCGGTCGTGTTGCCTTATGGGAAAGCATCTCCATTTCCTTTTCTCGGTTGATTGCCTCTGTTTAAATACAAAGCCACAGCGAGTCTATACACACATTTGTACACTGGGACTTTTTTTTGACTGCGGTTTGATTTAGGGCAAGTTCACCTTCACTGTAAATATAGCGCTGCCTTCAGGCTACGTGTCGAGGTATGGGAAGAAAATGTAAGTGCAGTTCTTGTTGCTGCTCTGCGGAAGAAAATGAGTCGGGGCAAAGAGGGCAAAAGAAGGGAATTGTCTGTCTAAAAAAAAAAAAAGTTCCCATTGCTCCAGGCAGGAGTGGCTAATACGCTTACACAGGCTTTGCTTGATCGTGGATGTGCATTTCTGGTCCTAAAAAAAGTGTAAATCTCATCAAATCCTAGCTTCTCCCAACTCTCCCAAACCAAATCCCTTTCTTGAACAAATCCACCAGCAAACCCCCTTCAGATAAAAAAAAAAGAAAAAAAATCACTGCAGCTGTAAGCTCTCTTGTGTTGTGCTCTCTCACCCTCGGACCCTCCCTCCCTCCCTCCCTTTCGCCCCCCCTCTGTCTCTCCCCATCTTTCTCCCCCCCCAGCTCCTGTTCTGGCTTTCTGCCTCTCAGGTTTCCCCCCCTCCACTCCCCCCGCCCGCCGTCCCCCTCATGGCCCCCCTTTGACCCCCTGTTACCCCCCCATCCATCCCCTCACCCTCCCTCTCCCCAGGGCAAGGCCACAGCTCCCAGCCCTTTGTGCCTTCCTTCCCCTCCCTCCCTCCCTCCCTCCTCCCTTCTCCCCCTGCCTTTGTGTGTGAGAGGCCAGCGAAGGGAGAGAGAGAGGCTGCAGAGGACGAGTGCAAAGAGAGAGAGAGAGGAGAGAGAGGAGAGGGATCCTATAGATACCATGTGAAGCTGTAGATTGAAGCCCTGTGTTTCTACATGCTCTTGTTTGACTAGTGGATTTGCATGTGGAGTGAAGGCAGTGCGTTCACCTTGCGTAAATGTTCCTGATGCTCTCTTGTGCTTTTTTTTATATACATCTGAACAATGATGTAGTGTTGAATAAGAAGGTTTTTCCCCTTTTAAAGTTCCAATCCTCATAGCTGGTATCAGTTTGATTCGACTTACTATGGTGTATCTGCCTCATACAGACTCATGCTGTCCTGAAAAGGAGGTCAAGCTCTGTTCCACAAATAAAAAAGGTGACATTAGGTCGCTTTATCCTGCATTGCATTCCCGCATATGAATCCCTTTTCATCCAAACTTGTGTGAGAGGATGAAACGTTTGTAACGCTCGCACGCTGATCAAAATATCAAATGTTCATGCACGCTTGTTTATTAAAGAATTCTTCGCACAGGCTAATGAGCAGTTGCAATGCAAGCAAGAAACGAGGATCACAACAAGGATCAGAGAGGAAGAAGGAATTCACACACAGTCAGTAGAATGTGACTGTTGTCAAAAATCAAGAGAAACAGCCTGGTTTTCAATTTAAGCTAATAGTCCCTAAGGATGTGAAACTTGCTCAGGAACACAAACATTAGAATATACACACAGAAAATGCCGGATATGACAGATGTGTGTGTGTGTGTGTGTGTGTGTGACTGTCTGTATCTGATGTATGCATGTATGTGTGTGTGTCTGTGTGTGTTGGATGTGTGTATCCCAGGCCGGTCCAGATGCGGCTGAGCCAGCTCCAGTGGTAATGATGGCTGGTAATGGGGCCCACTGCTCTCTAACAGATGGACATATTAGCCAGATACCTGGACGCTACATCCATCACACCCCCTCTCCGCCCCTCCGATACACACACACACACACACACACACACACACAAAAGATGAAAGCACACAAATATGAATGATGACCACAGATGATAACACATGTTTTAGACGTTTTCGGAATGTTTTCAAGAACACACACACACACACACACACACACACACACACAAGATGCAGATGGTGTGTACATAGCACTAACATGACTCGTTTAACCTGAAATGCATGCATTCACATGGTACATTACAAACATACATGCATAAGTGAGCACACACAAAAAGTTTCTTAGGGTGTAAATCACTCAAGATACACACAAGATACACACACACACTCACACACACACACACATACCCATACAGAACTGGTTGGCCTTAACGAATTCATGAACCTGAGGACACGCTGTAGGAAAAATGATGCATTTCCAAGTGGGGCTCAATAGGGGGCGATAGGGAGCAATCACAACTCACACACCACTGTACTGTCTGTCTGATTAAAGGAATGCCATGGCATGCTGACTTTTAGATGGTCATTTTTCCTCTTCTAGACATTAGTCCCACTGTGGTAAATAGGTGATACATTTGTGTTTCATTACCCCTTGGCATTGTTAATATTTCACATTAAACACCGTTAGCTGCAACTAAAATTCAAACTGTCTCTTGAATTATTCGTCGTTTAATTATTAGTCAGTGGAGATGACAGAGAAGAGAAGCTTTGACAAAATGTAATCATCACTCAACTGAATGCAGCCATGTCATTTCATAAGAAGGGAGTAAGGTATGTGTATGTGAGTGTATTTCTCTGTGTGTGTGTGTGTGTGTGTGTGTGTGTGTGTGTGTAAGAGGTGGTCTGAGGTGAATGTGCCCATAGCTAACCAACCAAGAAGGCCAGACGTTCAGGGATTCATGCACCTACTGACCCACCTAATGTTCAGACAGAGCTGCCAGCAGATTAACAACGCACAAACAACAGTACAGAAACACACACACTCTCACACACACACACACACACACTTACATGTAAGCACACTAAGCACACGCAGAGCTGAAACACATGGACTGTCTAAGATTAGGCCTGTGTGTGTCTGTGTGTGTGTGAGAGAGAGAGAGAGACAGAGAGATGTGTGAATGTACAGATGAATGTGTGTTAATGTCTCAGTATGTGTACATGCATTATGTATTTACTGTCCATAGACCCACAGCAACACGCATGCATTTTTAATACCCAGAAAACAGAAAGGTAGGTCATGCTGTATGCGTGTGTGTGTGTGTGTGTGTGTGTGTGTGTGTGTGAGAAATCCACTTGCAGGGAGTGTGTTTGTCCAATAGCTCAGTGGGAGAGTATATTCCTGGAAAGCCAGCTGCCACTCATGTTACCACAGCTAACTCGATTAGCAGAGCTTCTGCCACCGAGCTCTGTGCTCTGAGAGGCCTGACACACACACACACGCACACACACACACACACACACACACACACACACACACACACACACACACACTGGAAGACCCCAATACCCCAATTCTAATAGAATCCGCCAAAATCAAGTACATCGAATCGCCAACTAATGCAGCGTTGTAATCATTGCAGTTACAGCACATGCCAATAAAGCTCCTGCCAAAGATGTAAACAAAAGTTGAGATGCTGCACACAAGCAGAAAGCAATAAAAGACAAGGCGTCCCTCGGTTACTGTTAAACTGTTCAATATCAATTTATGATGTTCAATAAATTCCAAGAGTTATTTTGTGAGGATTTTGTGTTGCAACTTGCCTTTTTGGTGTACCCACATTCCCTCAACCTGCCTCCGTCTACTTCTGCTCCAGTTAGTGAGTTCCTACATTTCCCAGAATGCCTTTTGACGACTCCCGGAGAACGGGCCTGAACTTGTCGAAGTCAGCTGCGGGTTATAAGTGTAGGTAGAGTTTGAAGACAGAAAAAAAATGTTCTCCTATCAAACTCCATTGTAGCAGCGCAGCAATACAATGGAGCAACACTTCCACATACCCTTAGTACCAAACGGCACTTTTCTACTGTTGTACCTTTTGAACCCCGGTGAAGCAGAGATATCAATTAGCCAGCCAGCCTTTCATTTGAGGTGCTGACCTTTCCCAGTGATCATGCTAATCAGTGATCAGTTAGATAAACACAAGCTACCATAACAGCCCATTATCGTTCCTCCCATAGTCTTCCTATAGACTGCAGTTATAATTAGGCCCGGGGGTAATTGGCTGACTAATTGCTGTTGGTGGGATACGTACTCAGACCCGAGGGGAAGCTCTGCTATTACTTTTAATTACCTGTTGTTAATTTCGACGACCCCCCCCCCCTTCTCAAACCCCCTTTTTTTTTGGAGTTGATGGTTGTGTCTTGTCTTGTGGAAGAGGGAGGGAGGGAGGGAGGGAGGGAGGGAGGAAAAGAGATACTGGATATCGACCTCTTCTCCAGTGTGGTCAATGCCACAACGGCCCAGATGGATCGCTTCCGTAGTTGCACGCACACACACACACACACACACACACACACACACACACACACACACACACACATACACGGCGGCGTGAACAGACACACTTCTCTTGTTGTCCCTCCCTGCGCTGGCTTTTTAGGCAGCAGACCCATTCATCATGTGTCCGTCTGTGGAGGAGCGCCTATTCATTGTCTCTCCTCCTGCTTATTCTCCAGGAGCCAGCCTGTCTCATGCTCTCTCTACCTCTCTCTCTACTTCTCTCCCTTTCTCTTCCTCTCTCTCTCTCTCTCTCTCTCTTTGTCTCTCTCTCTCTCTCTCTCTCTCCACCCCTCCATCTCTCTCCTCCTGTCTTTTATATCTTTGATTCCCTCTCCCTCCCTCTCTCGCACGCTTTATATATCTCGCCTCACTGAGAGAACAAAGAGGAGGTAGCTAGTTACCTTGTCTGTGTCTGCCTGTGTGTGAGTGTGTGTGTGTGAAAGAGAGAGAGCGAGTGTATATGTGAAACGTGTGAAGTGTAATGTTAAGGGCTCATCCCTCAGAGCTACATAGTTTCTCCAGTGATAAAGGAAAGACTTGAAGTCTTATTCGTGTTTTATGGATTTATAGTGTGATAAGAGTCCAGAACAGACAACTACAGCACAGGCTCCTGCAGCCCTTCAGCTAATACCAGCCAGCACAATGGCAGCTAAAGCTCATTATGGAGGGGACACAAGAGCACAATGGGCTGGGAGAAGAACTTAAACTATTAACAATCTTCAGATTATGTATTCTTTATATTACTAGTTGCATATTTGAATGGGGAATGTGTTTTGATTGTGCCACTTCTGATCGGCGGCTGCATCGTGTTCGAAGCTGTATTGCTGTAAAATAGCCCATAAACTTAACTTGTGACCCTATAACTGTTAATTTGCATATTTGATATTAATGCACCAAACTCATACCAGTAATTTTGTGTTTCTTTGCAACCACGTTGTTTAGCTGCTGTTCAGGAACGATACTGCTAGGTGGAAAAATAGAAGTTTTAGACTACTTTTTTTGAATATTTGCGTTCTTTCTTTCACAGTGGTGTGTTATGGCTGTTTTCTAAAAGCAATTAGCCATTCCACGCTTTGGGTTGCGGTGATTTTACAACAGCTAAGAGGGTTTTGCTCCGCTTCATGTTGTGCCTAATAACGCCTCTTAGTTCTAAAACCGTTGTAAAGCCCGGCCTCTCGTGGCTTGCTGCTAAATTTACACATCTTGAAACAATAGCTAATCATGGATGTAGAAGATGACAATGCCGCTATTCAAATGACTTTCTTTTAGGTGGAATCAATTATTTTATGTTGTTTTCTATCAATTTTGAAGGCAAAGTCATTTGAGTACATGACTTTTTTTTTTTTACTTTATTTAATTTTCAGCACGTAATCGGTAACAGATTACACTTTTAAAGTACCGTTCCAGCCTTGAGTGTGAATGTGAGAGAGAGACAGACTGACAGAGACAGATAGAGAAATGAAGAGTGACAGTGTGCCTCTTCTCCTCATAATGAGTGTCAGTGGGTATTGATGGAATGAAGTGATGGCCGGTATTTCTCGGGTCGTCTCTCTCTGTCCCGGACGGTCACAGGGGAGCCGAGCTCTTTTATCTCCCACTCTCAAGCTTTCCCATGTGCTTCACTGTTTGCTATGGTGTAAATCTGCCACTGTCTCTGCTAGAAACACACACACACACACACACACACACACACACACACATGCACACACACATACATAAACATACATACACACACACAGGTGGAGACAGTAGAAAGCAGTAAAGTTAGCTGAGTTAGCCTGAGTCCGCCATGTGAGTTTTGTTTATTTCTCTGCTGCTTTTAGACTAATTACTTTGGCCTGGGCTTGAGAAGGTTTGGTCAACTGTGTACTGTATGTACAGTGTGTGTGTGTGTGTGTGTGTGTGTGTGTGTGTGTGTGTGTGTGTGTGTGTGTGTGTGTGTGTGTGTACTACACAGGCCATATCCAGGGCCAAGAGCAGGGTTGTGTTGCCATGGTGAAAATGGAATCCAAAATGCAGAGCTGCTCGGAACCCCCTGATTGGCTGAGGGGCCGTGCATGGGATTGTGATGCGTGCTGTCAGCCGGCCAATGGGGTGCAGCCTGAGCCGGGGCTGTTGCTAAGGGGAGTTGCTTGGAACGGAGTCAGCTGGGTTTTCTCTCTCTCCCTCTCCCTCTCCCTCTCTCTCTCTCTCTGTCTCCCAGTCCGTCTCTGGCTCGCTCGCTCGCTCTCTCCTGCTGCTCGCTCTGCCTTTGCCCTCATTGACTCCGTCTCCCCCTCCTTCCTGTCTCCCCCTCTCTTTCTCTCCCTCTTTTTTTTTTTTTTTGCACTTCTACACGTGCGAAGGGGGAAAGAGCACATGTTGAAAAATTCACTGAATATTTCATGCAGCTTGTTGTGTGGGGCTGGGGCCTGCTCCAAAGAAGCCCTGCACACAAAGTGGTGTGTGGATGTGTGTGTGTGTGTGTGTGTGTCTATGTTTGCATGTGTGTATGTTTGCGTCTGTTTATTTTGGGGTGTGTGTCTGAGTATGTGCATCTGTCTCAGCTTGTGTTTGTGTCTGTGTGTGTGAATGTGTGTCTGTGTCTGTCTCTGTATATCTTTCTCTGTGTATATGTTTGTGCATATGTGTATGTGTGTTTATTTTTGTGTGTATGTCTGAGTGTGTGTCTGTCTCTGTATATGTTAGTGTGCCTGTGTGTGTATTCTTCTATGTGCATGTGTGTGCGTGCTCAGATGCACCCATGCTGCCTTTCACTTTTCTCTGTTTTGCATCTTTCTGGGCTTTTGTGTATGTGTGCGTGTGTGTGTGTGTGTGTGTGTGTGCGCACTGACTCTGGGCTCACGTAGGGGAGCTCCCCAGGGACTCGGGGGCTCTCCAGCTGAAGTGGGGTGTGTTTGAAAGCGAGCCAGGTAGTGCTGGGTATGCGCCTGCCGTCACGTAGGCCTGACCCCCCCCCCACCCCCATCCCACCCACCCTCCGCCCACCCACCCCCCTTCTCTCTCTGTCACCCACCCCCCTTCTCTCTCTGTACCCCCATACCCTATTGCTGGCTCACCACCACCCCATTCACACCACACCCCTATATCCATACCTATCAGTCCCAGTTCACTTTGTTCTCTGCTGCCTGGTTTCTAAAACTTTAGGATGCCTAAATTGACCCCTGTACTAAAAGTGGATAGATCTTTATGCATACTTTTATACGGACTCTGAATTGAGTGCATAATATAAGAAAAGGGTCATTGCAGCAGAAAATAGTAACAGGATACTGCAAGAAAAAATAGGATATAAATAAGTATAGAGAAAATGGGGGATATAAATATATGAATAAATGGTGTGCAAATATATGAAATACAGTAGTAGAACACACTGAGGCAAAGAAAAATGAATTCACAATATGAAAATACACAAAAAGTAGAACATATATGCAAAATTAATCATGTATAGGGGACTTGAATGTCTATATGGTTTCTGATGAATAATTTTATAATAAAGACAAGTTCGCCGTCCATTGATTTTGTGTTTTTTCCCCCCGTCACCTCTGGGGTTAGACATCTTTTGTAGTGGGAGCCATGAATCCATGTCGGCTTGCCTGCTACCTTTACTGCCGTATCACTGGTCAGCAACACCTGGAAGGGACCTTTCCACTGAGGAGACAAACAAGAGGACTTGCCAACTGATTTTATCCAAACATATTCTCCTGCCTGGAAAGGATGTTTGGGCCCCTCCACTGCCGGCGGGAATGCTGCTGCCACCTGTGAATTGGATTTTTTCAATTTAGCAGTTTGTGCAGACATATACCGCAGGGTCGCTTCGTCTGTCCGTTGTAGAGTCACCTGCTGTGGTGTAAGAGGAGGTGAGGACCCTGTTTGATAACAGCGTGAGTGAAGTGAGTTCCTCTATCACTGTTCAAGGACTTCGGGATGCCAAACCTAGGAATGATATGTTGTTCTAGTAGCTTAACTACTGACTTGGCATCACATTTTCTAGAGGGCATTGCCTCTATCCATCTGGAGAACATATCAACACACACAAGGATATATTTATATCCCTATGCACTAGGCATATTTACATAGTCTGTTTGCATATTTACAAATGGCCCTGACGGTACTGGTAAGCGTTTTTGTTTTGTTACTGCTTTTGGTTGCCCTGCATTGTGTTGTTGACATGTCATACATCTAGCACAAAAATCTGTTAGTATGGTCACTCCAGGGGCGAACCACTAGGTTTGAATTACATGATTCATTCCCCCCGATCCTACATACGATGGGCCGTGGGTTAAATGGACTAAAGCAGGTAGGGGAGAACGTGGGCAAATTATATGACCGTCAGGGTGGAGCCACAGGCCAGACTCCGAGGGGTAGCAACCTTTCTTACGCCAAACAGCCTGTTCCACTTCATCAGCATTGGACTGCGCCACAATGACATCATTAAGGGACGGTGCTGGCAGAAGCGTAGGTTGCACTTGAGGACATTGGGGAACCACCAGAGTAGGATGAAGCACGGCCTGTTTAGCGGCTTCATCTGCACGAGCGTTACCTAGGGAGACAGGATCTGAACCACCAGTGTGAGCTTCACGTTTCACAACAGCCAATTGAGATGGTAAAAGGACAGCTTGCAATAGATTGTCAACCTGAACATGTTTTAATGGACCATCTGATGAGGTGATGAAACCGCGGTGTTTCCATAACATCTCAAAATCATGAACTATACCAAAAGCATATCTGGAATCTGTATAAATGGTAGCGGATTTATTAGTAGCTAAAATACATGCCCTAGTCAGTGCAAATACTTCTGCCATTTGAGCAGATGTTCCAGGCGGTAATGCTGCAGATTCTAGCACATCAAAACTTGTTGCTACTGCATAGCCTGCTCTGTAGTCTGTATCCAAAAGGCGTCATGAACTGCAATCTGTATTAATTAAATCAGGGTTGATCAATGGTGTTTGTTGCAAATCTGGACGCGGTGTTGTAGCAGACTCAACAACCTGTTTACAATTATGGGGTGTAATATCATCGTCAGTAGAGTCTGATGGAGGTAGAAGGGTAGCTGGATTAACAACTGGCGACCTAACAACAGACATTAGCATGACCTAAAATAGCAGCTTCATATTGTGAACAGCGTGCAACAGTGAAGTGTTGTGTGGCCGCCTTTTGGAGGAGAATTTGTACGGCATGAGGTACATAGACAGTGCATTTTGAATCTAGCACAATGGGAGTGCTTTTGTCAATCATTAATGCAGTGGCAGCAATAGACCTTAGACAACCAGGATGACCACGAACCACAGCAGGGAGTTGAGCTGAATAGTATGCAATTGGGCGTTTGCCATTACCATGTTGTTGTGCCAGGATACCAGTTGTAAACCCCTCTCTCTCTTAGCCACAAAGAGGTGAAAAGACAATGTGTAGTCAGGGATGCCCAAACCTGGAGCAGCTTGCAGTGCAGTCCTTAGGGCCACAAAGGCAGCATCCATGTCGGATGTCCATTCCACAACATTGGGAGCTGTGAGTTCAGTCGCTGCTGGTCTCAGCACAGCATCCATGAAGCGATAATCCACTGCCTGCAATAGTTACACATGCCTAGAAAGGAATTCAGTTCTTTCTTTGTGCAAGGTTTCGTCGGGGAATTGAGTGCAGCAACTCTGGATGGAGAGAGAACATGGCCTAAATAGTCAACCTTGGGAAGACAAAACTGGAGTTTATTCAATGAGGCAACATGCCCTTTCTCACCAGGGTGGTCAAGAGCATGATGGAGTCTGTTGTGCAGGCTGAGTGAGATGGAGAGGTTATCAACAGATCATCAGCGTACTGTATCAATGTACTGCCGCCTGGCAATTCCAAGTCTTTCAGATCTCGTCTGACCGCTGCTGCATACACAGTCGGACTCTCAGTGTAGCCCTGTGGTAACCTGGTCCAGGTGTACTGCTGACCATCATAAGTAAACGCAAATAGATATTGTGAATCTGGATGTAATGGAATTGAAAAGAAGGCAGAACACAAGTCAGAAACTGTGTAATAGGTGCTGTTCGCAGGAATACTTGTCAAAATTGACGAAACATCTATCACTATGGCAGCCGTGGGAACAACACATGCATTTATATCTCTCAGGTCCTGTACAAATCTCCATGAATCTGGTCTATTAGGCTTTGGAATTGGCATCATGGTGCATCTGGTTTTAAAGTAACTATGTGGTGGTGCAGAGTTAACAAATCTGGGCCAAGAGATTGGTTGAGTTTAGATATAGCCTGTATAGTTGCAATAGAAAACAGACTCTCATTTGAAAACACATCTGCTGTTATAGACCAATTATACAAAGTTGTCACAACCTGAATACAAGCCAGTAATTTAGTGCATTGATAACTTTTCTTTTCTGGAATTAACAAACTGACTCCTTCTGGGGAAAAGAACATGGTAGCAGGCAATTTACATAACAAATCCCTACCCATCAAGGACACTGGAGACTGGGTGGAAATCAAAAAGGAATGTTCATCATCTATGGCCCCCTGCAGGCCCTGAATAGAAGTGTTACTTGACAATGGTTCATTAAGTGGAATCCCTGATATCCCTACAGTCTGCACACTGGCAGCTGAGGAGGAGCAAATTTTATCATTTCTTAACATCATAGAGGTGCTTTGTTCTGGCCTTGCGTTCTCCACACTCTCCTTACTCTCAATTTCTTCCCGTTTATCTTTTGCTGGAACTGTCTGTTCGTCCTGCTTCCCTTCCACTGCACCCAGTTACCTGGCAGCTGCTGTGGCTGTTGTGCTCGCAATTGTAGCCTTTGTTGTGTCTGAACTGCGGCAGCAAGTGTGAGAATATCATCATCAATGTCTGGGAAATCGATTTTCCCTTGTGGTGTTACTACAAGACATACAGGACACATTCCAGCCGATGTAAGTGGCTCTGGAGTGCGAGTTAGATTTATCAGAACTTCAGCTGTATTGTACATGCCGACAGACATCTTTCCCTCCTCCAACATTTTACTGTTATTAGTACCCATGTATATTATGTCATCAGTACTCACGTATCCAAGGAAGCAAGGAAGCCTGCAGGGTCAAAGAAGAAGGACGTTTAGGACCGTATTCGTACCTCCTGAGGACCGGATTCACGTCCGCGTCCTTGGCTTGTTTCCAAAGCGACTTCAAACAGGAGAAAAAATATGCTGGTCCCCTATGCCAGATTATATCTTCATACAATATAACATACACAATATTACGGATTCTCTTCCTGTGTTGAAAGTTAGGGTTAATGCAGCTCCGCTTCGGTTAATTCTCCATATAGTCAGACCTTAAGCATTTAAACAGTTACAACTGTATTTTTACCCAAAAGAAAACACAGAATCAAGCGGCGTTGTCTGATATTGAGTAGTCACTCTCACACTGTTGAAACTTCAGGTCAACCAGTATACGATGAAGTGTGCCTTACCCTATCCAAAGATAATCACTACTTAAAAGATCTCCCGGAGTCACCGGAAGCTTAGAAACCCCTTATATGAGTTTCAGTATATGTGTATAGCACTGTAACTTTTCTGAGAGTGACTCCCTCAATTTTTCCTTTCAAAAGGAAATCAATTTAGATGAGATCATGAAGGATTCTTAGAAGGAGCGTAGATTCTTTCCAGTGGTCTTACCCCACCGCATAGGCAGGCCCCACAGCCCCTATAGGACTTGTCAAATATTCCTTTAGAACAATACACAGATCAGCTAAGCAATCACAATTATAAACTTCAAGAAATCCTTCAATTCTCAATACAGGTGAAACTACTCACCAGAGTTCCTCTAGACTCCTGTTGGGATCCTGTTTGTGACGCCAATTGATGAATAATTGTATAATAAAGACGCTGTCCATTGATTTAGTGGTTTCTTTAATGATACATGCATGGAGAGAAGTACATCATAGCAAAGGGAATGGTGCGGTTCTCTAACGAGGGTCAGACTAACCAGGCTTATATCTCCTAGGACAAGGACAGCCACCTGCAAGCCGACCCCCCCTAGACAAAGCATCGTCTCATGATCCTAACACTGTCGTATTTGTGCGGATGTTGTATCAGTGTGTCTAAGGAACAATAGCATCTTTTCTGTGTATGACAGTCACAAACCCTCACATGGAAGCACATGATAATCAATACATTGGAACATACAAAGGGCATACATACATAGTACATATTTTATCTACAGTTTCCATATACAAGTATGGGTCAAGGATCTATAGGTTATACAGGACGGCCTCAAGCAATCTGATCAGTCAGTGATGTCTTCCAACCAGTTGCTGATGGTTCGCATAATGCATGGCTATCTGTGCTTTACTGGTTGCCATGCCAACTCTTGTGAAACCAGGGAGCAAGTTGGTGGTCTGTCTTGTTTTCTCC
>NW_027282652.1:40000-47500 GCF_046629955.1 Centroberyx affinis
TTTTTGAAGACTTGTTATTGACATTTCATTCAGCGAGCGCAGAACCTCATAGGTTTTTTCAGGCAGTAAAGTGTCTCAGTCTAGTATAAGCTGATGCCATTACAACATTAGCTCACTGTTATACTTCCATCTGACTATCGAGCTTCGTGTCAAACTGTCTCTCCATTCAGTTTGCGTTGTGCACACACACAGAGACTCGAAGGAGCACAGGTGCAATGAATTATGGCCATTGGTGTTCACTAACACGCTTTTGGCATTTGGCAGCATCAAATCTTTACTGTAAGAAAACTCGAAAACTACATCCTCTTGCATCACAGCACCCGCAATGAATCCAAAACAAAAACTTGACTTGCCAGGCTGTAATTTACTGTTGCAGACTATCTAAATATTATTATTGTATGAGAAACACTGGACTGGACTGGACTAAACATCCATGATGCTGATCCATAACATACTTCATATTAATGTTATATTTATCTGTTTCACTCTTTGTTTAACTTTTAGTTGTGACTCATGTCACTATTGTCATGTGAAAACCTCAACACTTTTGTTGATTTTCATGCTGTAACTTCAGTTGAAGGACTGCATGCTCCTCTATGGGTTAAGAAAACTCAACAGCCCTTAGGCTTATGAATCCCGGTCAAAGTCCACTGCATAAACCCCCAAATACTTGGCATCAAGCTAAACACAAGGCTGTTTTTCTGAAATGTTCACATTGTGGAGATACAAGGTTTTCATCCGACAGTAATATACACCATCTTAAATCAGTTGAAACATCAATTAACATGCCCGACGTGCATTTTCTACTCCACATTCTGCCCCTGCAGCTCGAAGCAGCGCTACGCCGCTTTTATTTCCAAAACTAAACAACAGCCGCCAAATAACGACTTTAGTTACAGGCTCCTTTTTGTTTGTTATCGCACTCGAGCGGCGCGTCGAGCCGCGTTTTGCGACTTCTGAACTCGGCGCGCGGGAGCTTACGAGACGCACTTGAAGGCGGCGGTGATCGGGCTGTCTGTCACGGCGCTGCGTCTCGGCGAGTGTTTATCTGCAGGAGTGTGTGTCATGTGGCGCGTCAAGTCAAGTTTGTCAGTCTGTGTGTGTGTGTGAGACAGAGAGAGAGAGAGAAGAGAGAAGAGAGAGAGAGAGAGAGAGAGAGAGAGTTCATGTTTGGATGTGAGAGAGGAAGATAGAGACAGAGGGAGAAAAAAAAAGCATCTCTCCTGTGCCGTTTCTTTGCATAATCGCAGTCAAACTTCTTTTCACGTGTAGTTTATTTCAACTGGACTGTAGTGTATGGAGCATGGAGATGTCTTGGTCACACACACACACACACACACACACACACACACACACACACACACAGCACTAAACTCTAGGTAAAGCAAGTCAGTCCGGCTTTGGATTTGTCATGAATTAAAAATCATCCCAGGCCATCCAAAAAGCCTTTCAGCAGGGTTTGGGTTCTGCGATATTGGAAGCAGCAGGTGTTTGGCTGCGTCCTCTTACAACTTCGACCGACACTAATCAGTTGTTAAAAGACTTTCCAGTGTTCTTGTGGATGTTTTGACATTCAGGGGAAAACGTGTTTATCCGCCTCAGCCCCGCTGATGGAAACGCACCAAATTTAGCGTTGAACTTTTTGCGTGATTTCAAAAGTTTGCATAAAATTCGCTTTGACAGTTGGATGGAAACGTAGCCATTGTAGACTTTTCTCCCTCTCTCTCTCTCTCTCTCTCTCTATAGTTCTCTGTCACTGGGATTTGACCTCTCGGCCGATGACCTCATCAATATGGGGCTTATTTGGGGGCAGGGCAGGAGTGTGTGTGTGTGTGTGCATGACCCCGATGGGGCCCCTAGCAGAGTTCGATTAAGAGGGGGGGAGGCAAGGAGGGAGGGGTCATAGGGGGCCCCCCTCTTCCGCCATCTTAGGTTTCCGTCTATTGACTGCTCCGGACGCCCCAGATCTCATGTCTCCTCCTGTGTGAGTGTGTGTGTGTGTGTGTGTGTGTGTGTGTGTGTGTGTGTGTGCATGTGCATGTCAGCACGCTCTTGTGCACCCTCTGTATCTCCTGCCCATTCTCCCTCATGGCAATCGCGCAGGTGGACAGGACAATCACTCACTCTCATCTCTCTCTCTCTCTCTCTCTCCCTCTCTCTCTCTCCACCCCTCCCTCTCATCCCGTTCCTCCCTCCCTACCTATCCGCCCCTCCCCTCCCCTCCCCCCTCTCTTCCTGTCTCTGCTCTCTCATCCCGATCTATCTTCTCATCCTTTTATCCCCTCCCTCCCTCTCTCTCCTTCCTCCGGTCAGGCGAGAGGGAGGTGAGGAGGGAAAGGGGAGAGGAGGAGGAGGAGGAGTATTAGCCTCACTGTCTGGAGCCAGCGGTAACCTTATATCTCAACAGAGAGAGGGAGAGCGATAGAGAGACACTGGGAGAGAGCGGGGGAGCGAGGGGGAGAGAGAGAGAGAGAAAGGAGGGGTTGGTGGTAACTTGAGCTGTAGTGATTGTACATTCAACACAGAGGTCATTTTTGTCGACACTGGATATGAGTGAAAACGCACACACACACACACACACACACACACAGTCTCCACCCATTACCACACTGTATTTATACATTGAACGCACACACACACGTTTGATAAGCATATTCTCTTTCTCCTATCGATGATGTCATCCTGAGGCAACGTCGCCGTGGCGATTGTTGAACCCCCCGGAAACGGAGGGTCTGAGGTTTAAGGGCTGATTGGCTTGTCCAGGCAACTGGAAAATGGAGTTTAGCCAGTTCTGTGCCCCTGGGCTGTCACACACACACACACCCACACACACACACACACACACACACAGAGAAAACATGTACACACACACTCAACACAGACAGACGGGCTGGAGGAAAGATGAGAGAGGCAGAAAGAGAGAGAGGGATAAAGAGAAACAGGGCAAAGGGAAAGAGATCACAGGCTACATGTTTTTAATTCTGGAGTTGTGCTACGTTATTATAGCTGTTGGTGATTATGTTCTATTATACAGTACATGTTTTCAAACCAAATGATTAACCGTTTCAATGTGGTCTGAACGGAGAGAATGCTGTTTGAAAACTGACATTCTGTACACCGCTTTGTCAACGTTGTTTCTGATAAACAGCCGCGCCACTAAAGTCACTTAATTGAATTGAGTTCATGGGAAGCAGGAAAGGGAGAGTGAGAGAGATACAGAGGCAGAGAGAGAGAGACAAAGAGATTAAGAGTCATAGGGAGAGAGAGAAGGGACTGAAAGAGGAGAGAGAGAGAGCGAGGGAGCTGCTGAGAGAGAGAGATCTGAAAAAGGAGCGAGAAGAGAGGTTTCATTTTGTTTTTAATCAGTCATAGTAAGCGGTGGTGAGGCGGCGTTCATTAGCGAGTGGCTCTGGGCTGAATGCTGCAGCTGCGCTCTCCGCCTTCATGTTGTTTCCTCAGTGAAGTCGGCTCCTCCAAGGCCTCCGCCGCGGCTGCCGGCTGGATTTCACTCGCAGTCTTTTCTTGGCGTCGGTTCAGAGACTTTTTACCTTTCGCTTTTGTTCGCGTGTGTTTACGTGAAGTTTGGAGGGACTTGGCCCAGTTTCTCGTAGTTTGTTCGACTTGTTGATTTGAACGTATGGGCCTGAGTCCTGTCAATTCAATGTATGGGGGTTAACATAGATGTACTGTAAACGCTTAATGTCCTATAAATACACATTTTTTTATTTTGTCTCCATCTTTGGTGCCAAGCGCTCATTGCTGTGGTGTTTCTGCACTGTACTTCTCAATCAAACAATGTGTCCAGCACTGTGACGTCTTGTCTGTTCATCCATGGTGGCTATCCCTGCTCATGCTAACTACCCAGTTCTTCTTCTATTTATTCCAAACAAACCAGAGACATAAAATGCAGGGAAAGGCCTGCCAGGCACCGGGTTTCTGGAACAGCAAACGTAAAAGCTTTCATGAACTATATATAGATTTAATCACGATTGTGTCATATCTATTGGAGAGAGAGAGAGAGTAGCAAAATGGACATTTATTTGTTTTATTATCAATTAAAAATCAAAGATTATTTGTGCACTTTTGTGTAAATACAAAGGTGTGGTATCAGTGTTTTCCATTGAGGCCGTTCTTCACAGTGAGTTTACAACACCTAAGATGGTTTTACTGCACTTGGCTCGTGGCTGTTCTGAACTCTCTTGCCCTATTGCTTCATTTTTTACTGGTGTCCTTGCCTAACACGGTGGCCAATAAAGACCCATAATCCAAAGCTTTCGACTAACATTCGACTTTTGATCTGAAACCCACATTATACCGTAGAGCCAATGGCAAACCAAAGTGTATATTTGTCCCAGTACCTATCCTTGTGTCTGTATCAGCAGCCCCAGGCTATTCCAGCTCAGGTTAGAGCGAGTCCTTTCTCCTCCGCAGACTGGGCTGTCGCCCCCGAGCCATCGCCCGAGTCCTCACCAGTCTGAGGGGACCAGATGTGTCAAGTGGTTGAGTCGGGGGGACAATGGGCCCCCCAGGGCCTGTTGAAGTGCCCTGGGGCCTGGGCCACTACCTCTCTCTCCCCCCCCCCCCCTCTCAGGCCGGGGCTTTTCCCGGGCAGCGTGGCCCAGTGTGTGGCCTGGCCCTGGGCCAGAGCAGCCAGCCTGCCTGCCTCTGCCAGCCTCCCTCCCCTGAGACCACAGACAAAGCTGGGACACCGCCAGAGACTCCACGCTCTCCATCACGCTCTCTCTCTCTCTCTCTCTCTCTCTCTCTCTCTCTCTCTCTCTCTCTCTCTCTCTCTCTCTCTCTCTCTCTGTGTGTGTGTGTGTGTAGATTGTCTTTCTCTTCTTTCTCAATCGCTCTCTTTCTCTCACCGCCTTATCTCTTCCTCTCTCTTAAGACAATTTGTCTCGTCTTTCTTGCTCACCTATCTCTTTCTAGCTCTCTTTCTCTCTCTTTGTTTGCTTTCTTTCTCTTTTTCTTTTCTTTTTTGCTCCATTCTTTCTCGACCTCTCTCTCTCTCTCTCTCTCTTTAGACTGTCTTTTTTTCTTGCTCGGTCGTTCTGTTAGTGGTCATTCTGTCCCTCTCTTTCTCTGTCTATATATATGTTAATCTCTGCATTTCTCTCTGTTTTTCTCTTTCTTTCTTTCTTTCTTTCTTTTTTCTTTCTTTACTATAAGCATTCTGAGTGTGTTATCTTTCTCTTTCCTCTTTCCGGTCTCCTATCTCCCTCTTTCTGCGCTGTTCTGAGTCTCCCTTCATTGTGTCCACACACACACACACACACACACACCACAGAAACTGTAGTCACAATTGTCCCACATCCGCACACATATTCAGGCTCACAGGCAAAGTTTCTCCCCCCTACACACACACACACACAAACACACACACACACACACACACACACACACACACACACACAGTTTCCCTCTCAAAGAGCCCCCCTTATACGCACACAAACCCACACACACAGATGTACTATCACAGTTTTCCCATATAGACACACATTTTTTTCACATATACCCGTACCCAGCACCCACCCTCCCTCTACACACACACACACAAACTCCCCCACCCACACACTCCCTCTCCCTGTGGTGTGTGTGTGTGTTACAGTGTGTGTCAGGCTGTCGCTGTGTGTGGGCTCCACATCAAACCAGCTGCCTAACCAATAAAGGCTAACGCTAGCCACCGGGCTCAGACCGGCTAGCAAGCATCACTCAGTCTGTGTGTGTGTGTGTGTGTGTGTGTGTGTGTGTGTGTGTGTGTGTGTGTGTGTGGGTGTGTGTGTGTGGGTGTCCTCCATCCTCTCCTCCACAGCCACCCACGGTGAGGCCGCTAACAGCTCTTGGTGACTTTATGGGCCGATGAGTGGTTCTCTCTCTCTCTCTCTCTCTCTCCCCCCCCCCCCCATAGCTTTCTAATTACCGCTCTGTCTGTCATTCTGCCTGTCTCCTAATGACACTAAACCACAAACTTCACACATGCAAGACCAACACTCACACACACACACACACACACACCTAGGTGTGAAATATATACTAGCATTTCCATACAGTATCCCATCCCCTCATGGTACTGAGCTCGCTCACACCGCCTACTACCAACTCCATCCTGCAAATCCTCATATTAATACTTGTAAACCTTGTTATTTTACAGTTATTTTTTATTTTTACAAACACTGTGTTCCTCCTGGTGTTATTTTTCTGGTCCTTTCACTGCAGCTTTGACAAGTACGGAGGCCCCACTGGACCAAACTATGAGCAAAGTGCTGCGCCATTTATCTCAAGGCAGATTTCAGGTTCAACATCTCATATCACAATGCAAAAAAGATACAATTTATGGTTTATTTCCATTCACACATGCACACACACGCATACACACACACACATACACGCATGCATTAGTTATTGGAAAAGAGTAACTGTTTTCAGTAAAGTTTCCTTTGATAAGTAAAGGTTAAATACATCATAATTCAAAGTTTTACTGCCAGAGAACCATCTGAATATCAAATGAGAAATGCAGGAAATATCCGTCAATCTGAGGAAACTTTCATTGACTTTCACTGGTTGGTATCTGCATTGTAGTCGCTGGAAGGTAAATGTTTCATCTTTCATTTTAGACGTTTAGCTGACGCTCTTATCCAGAGCGCCTTTCAATGAGTGAGTGTGTGTAAGTGGATGTATGAGTAATGTGTGGTCACCTATCTTTACTGACACACACACACACACACACACACACGCACACACACACACACCCAGACACAAACAGGAGCATAGTCAACACTGCTCAGCCTGCATTCCTCACTTGTATGCTTTGGCTTATTTTGTGTGTGTGTGTGTGTGTGTGTGTGTATCTGAATATCTGACTCCTACCCGCTGTTGTTTGCATTGACACCCTGTCAGCCCCACCACCATGATGAAGTGATTTCACCCTCCTACCTCCTACCTACCCTATATTCAGCTCTCCTTAGCGTGTGTTTGCATGTGTGTGTGTGTGTGTGTGTGTGTTTGTGTTTGTGTATGTGTGTCCATGAACTGATGTGACCTCCAGGAATGCACCCCCCCACCCCACCCCTCCTCACCTCTCAACCTCTGTCGCCCCTTCTTAACCTGCACACCCCAGTTCCCTATTAGCCTGCCGCTCAGCTCTCAAACACACACACACACTAACACACACACACACACACAAAGACACCTCAGTAAGCACTTCTAGATCCTAAACACACACACACACCTTCATAACAAGCTACTGTGCAGGGCTCTATATGTGTTTTTACAATCTATAGCATAATTGAATCCTTTTTTTATGAAGATCCATGTAACTCTGTTGAGTTTTCAAAATACTGGCAGTTTCAAATCCCATTATGTAAAGTCACAATAGAGAGAAAAGAGAGGGAATAATAGATGAATAGAGAGAGACTTTTCTTCTTCTCACACACTGCAAGTACGTTGGCTGTTAAAAACCTCTCAGTACTCCCAGGTGAACTTTACTTTTTAGCA
>NW_027282652.1:52500-83849 GCF_046629955.1 Centroberyx affinis
GTGTGGGTTCATGATGGGGTGACTACCATGATTCAGCTGTAAGCTATAGATTCCCTTACACCCCGCTTAAACCCCTCTCTCTCTCTCTCTCTCTCCCTCTCTCTCTCCCTCTCTCTCTCTCTTTCACTCACACTCACACACACACACACACACTGCCCGTGTCCCTCTGGAGGCCGGGGCTTCCGACATCAAAGCCGAGCAGACAGCCAGGTCACTGATGAGGAAATGAGTTAGATTTCTCGTGATGAAACACCTTGGGCTGTAACAGCTGCATCATGATGTGGTTAGGAATGAAAGGGGAGGGTCCAGAGAGAATATTAAATCACTCACACAGATCACAGAAGGCCTCGGTTTTACATGTGTCCTGCACTGCTCCACCCCCGAAATTTGAAAAACGTACAGGATAAATATCTCTCTCTCCCTCTCTCTCTCTCTCACACTCTCACACACACTCAGAGCCCCAGCGTTAGCAATGTGCTGTCTCACGCATCTTTTCTTCATTGATTAGTTGAGCGGTAGAACGTGGGAATAGTCCCTCTTCCTCAATCCCATTCTCCACACAGCATCCACACCACACCCAGACGAACAGAGCAGTAGAGATACACAATCAGACTCATTTACATTTTCTATACTGCTTTGGAAATATTTTATAAGAGAGAGGAGGCAGAAGGGAAAGACGGAGGAAACAAACTGCATGCGTGACGACGAAAGAGACGGAGCAGATTTTGGGGAAGAGGCAGAAAGTGAAAAAGGCGAGAGAGAAAGATGAGAGCATATGGATGGAGGAGGGAGAGCGGAGGAACGCGAGAGAACTAATTAAAGAAAGTAGAGTTTTAGTTGGGAGAGTTGATTCCGGGAGGACTAATGGTCCCAGGTGTGTGTGTGTATGAGGGAGGGAGGGAGGGGAACAGAGGAGAGGAGGGAAGGAAAGGAAACTAGGTCCCCCGTGCACCATATGTTCTCTCTCTCTCTTTCGTTCCCTTTCATTTCGACGTGTCGCGTTGGCACGATGAGACGAGCTCATCTTGGATTGCTTCTTGCTCTTTGTCCGTCTGCCTTTTCCCTGTCTTTCTCCCCGCATCACTGCGAGCTATCGCAGCACAGTGTAGGTTAAATAAGGTGACGGTGTGATGGAGTGGGCGGCGGTTTGGCAACACGATGATTGTGTGGCTGTTTGCATATGCTTTTGTGTGCATTTCAGAGCGCCTCAATAGCTGCCCTGATTTGGCCTCGCAACAAAAGGTGTGTGTTTCGTGGATTGCCGTTCCTTCTGCAGATACGGATTTCAGTATTTGCATTGTACGCTCTGTATTTTACTGTTGAACTTGCGCGGGGGGTTCGCAGAGCTTATTGTTTGAATGTGGACTTCTGTGCAGCGTGTTTGCAAAGTATTGTGGAAGTGAGTCTTTGCAGGTTGTAATGTGTCATGCCGATCTGCACGTACAGTCCGTGTCTGTCCCTGACAGCGTTTCACTCCGTAACCCCGGGACAGTACAGGCCGCAGAGTCGAAAATGACACGTTGTCTAAAAATAGCCGCTAAACTCATTCACCCGTCCCTCAAAACACACCCCCACTTAGGCCGGATAACTACCCTACACCCCCCCCCCCCCCTCTCCTCACACCCCCTGTCACAGATCTCTCCACCCTGTCATGAAATGCAAGCTGTTCCCACTGTACATTCCGCTCAGAGGAACGAGCCAACTCCCCTGTAAATTAGAGAGAGAGAGGGTGGCGGGTTGGGGGTTGGGGGTGGGGGAGTGGGGGGGGGGTGACCTAGTCATTGTTTTCTCCCAAACAAAGGCTAGTTAGCAAACAGAAGTGGAATGGCTTTTAACCAGCGGTGAGTTTGGCTTACTCCAGGCCGGCCGGGGGCCCGGAGGGAAGCTGCTGCTGTGTCACCAGGTTGGAGTGCCTCAAGGCTCCGTCCCGGGGCCCCGCTTTGGTCTGTTTTTTCTCCCTCTGTTGTGTGTGTGTGTGTGTGTGAGCGTGCATATGTGTGCGCCTGTGCATATGTGTGTGTGTGTGTGTGTGTGTGTGTGCGTGCATGTGTGCATATGTGGGCCCTCAGGCTGTTGTCAGGCAGATCACGGGAGCTGTTGTGAGCTAGCCCGGCTGTCTGTGTCTACCTTACATACCTCTGTTCCCTAAAGGAGGAGAGAGGAGGAGGAGGAGGAGGAGGAAGGAGGAAGGTGGGGGTGGGGTTTGGAGTGGGGGGGAGTGGGTGGGGGGCAGTTACAACAGAGGGATGGAGCGAGCGCATTCCTTGACGTGCGCAAAACATGTCCGCGGGGGGAAACTGCAAGCCCAGCAAGACTCACAGACTTCCAACTTCTTAAAACAAGACTCCACTCTCCCTCTTCCTCCTCTTCCTCCTCCTTCTCCTTCTCCTTCCTCCTTCTCTCCCTGGCGGTGGAGTGGTTAAGCGGAGGGATAATCTGTGGAGGAATTCCAGAGGGCAGGAATCCAGGGATTATCCGAGGAGGAAAAGGATGGATGACGGAATATTTAGGGGTTTACCTGAAATGATTGCTCGGGCTTTGTGTGTGTTTGGGTTTGAATTTGTGACACGTAGCATTACCGATTTTAATGCGCCAATAAACAATCGCTCTCTCTCACATTTGCATTCACGTAAACACCGCACAGACACGGAAAAGCGAACCAAACAACACAGCGTTAGCCTAAACAGGATGTGTTGGCTCCTCTGTGTGTGTGTGTGTGTGTGTGTGTGCGCGTGTGTGTACGGCCTCTGTCGCCAGGTCACGTCCAGTGGATGTGGGTCAGTTGTTTAATGGAGGCCTGCAGTCTGTGTCATCTTGCTGCAGTGGACCTCTGTAAGTCCGGTTCTCGCTCCAGTGGTTTGTCTGATGAAAGGGAATATTCACCACTTGTGTTTTGATGTGTCTTTTCATGGCGGACGGCCGCTGATATACAGAAGAAATAGAAGCAGCCTCTGTTCGAGAAGCGCAGCCTGAAGCCAATTTGCGTCACTGCTTCTACTGTGGCTTGCTCTTGCTCCTTTGATGGCATTTAGGGAATGTGAGTCAAGGCTGTTGTCAGCTGCACCAATCAGAAGTAATGTAACTCTGGTCAGTAGTCCGCTCCACCAATCAGAAGTAATGTAACTCTGGTCAGTAGTCCGCTCCACCAATCAGAAGTAAAGTAACCCTAACCCTGTAGTCAACTCCACCAATCAAAAGTAATATAACTCTAGTCAGTAGTCAGCTCCACCAATCAGAAGTAAAGTAACAGTAACATTAAATCTGTATACTGTAGCCGACTTTTAAAATTAACAACTAAGATGATGAACTGATTTATTTACACTTTTCTTGGCATTTACTTAGTGTCTCCATCAGGACTTAACTTTAAGACACGCCTCCTCACTGCCCCCCTGTTTACGGCACACATCATTTTATAAACCTGAATTCATGAGCCATATTTCATAAACTTAACCTGACTGTAAACCTGGTGGTGTTATGGAGCGTCTGGCTACAGTAAATATTGGCTGCCAGAGGGATGTTGTTTAAAATACCTAGTTCTATCATATGAATGTGCGTGTGTTATTGTAAACAAGCAGGCATCTTTAAGGCTTAGCTCCTCCTGTCCTACTTAACCGGTCCATAAACATGGCTTTAGCTTTAATTATGGTGGGAATGATGTCTGATATTGCACATTCTTACATCATGCTGCTATCTTGTTTATGTGTTTTGTCTGGTCGCATGTTATTTTTGGGCTGTACAAATGTGTGTGTCGTGTCTAAGCCTGTGTGTATTTGTGTGTGTGTCCATCACACTTTTCTGCAAGTGTGTGTGTATGTGTCTTGGCTGGCTGAGCGAAGGATATAATGACAGTGGGTGTCTGTCTCGTCTACCAGCTGTAATCACTACCACTCTCTATGGCTGGTCAATACCTGGGGCTCTGCTCATCGGAGTATTTGAATGTGTGTGTGTGTGTGTTGTGATCTGTTACATCAGATCCCATGTATTTGGTAAATGCCTCCGTCCGTGTTTTCCAGCGCTTTGTCCTCTTGTGTGTGTAGGCGATTTATGTCTCGGTGTGTCTCGATGCGTGTGTGTTTTTGCATGTATTTGTGTGTTTGCAGGCTAATTACCAGTTGCACCTCCTTGACCCTGACTATACTTAGGCTAAATTCATACCTGCACAGCAAAAATCATTCATCAGAAGAAAAGAAACATGTGTGGCTCGCATCAAATGTGTTGCATGGGGGCGATTTGGGTTTTGAGACCCAGGTACACTCCTTGTCCCATTCCAGGATCAGTTCTAGTAGGTGTTGCACTTGAATAATGGCTCTGATTCAGACATTTAGAACTGACAAATGAACAATTTTGCTTTTTTGGGGGGTATCGCAGCAAAACGAATGTAAACTAAGCCCTGTGTTTCTCTTGTTGGGGCAATTTTGTGGGTACAAGTAGCGTGTCCAGTCACCTTAGTTCTGGCAGTGTGAAGCGGCCAATCACCGAAAACAGAGAAGAGACAAGTTTGAGATAATTTCACAACAATGGAACATATAATAGCCCAAAAAGAAGTGGTGGGCACTATTTTTCCTCACCACTACTTTCTAGGAAATGTATTACCCTGTAACCCCATTCTTCTATTTAGCAGCAGCGGGACAACTGACACCCTGTCAGTTATGTTATAAAACTGTTTTCCAGCTCAGATACTATTCATTGGGGAATTTCATTTAAGCTCTGCACAGTGCAAATAGGGTGTGTGTGGCCGCACCCGAAGCCACCGGTATGTTGTGGGTGTACATATGTGCGTGTGTGTGTGTTATTTCTCACGTCTATGGTGTGCTTGCTTTTCAGGTACAGGCGATATCTGGCCCACACAGTTGCAGCCAGCACACACCCAGAGTGTGAGCAGCAGTGGCAGGTAAGAGGAACAATGTGTGTGTGTGCGTGTGTGTGTGTGTGTGTGTGTGTGTGTGTGTGTGTGTGTGTTGCTGTCCTAATAGATTATCGATGCACTGCTGGGTTGGTTGGCTACGGCAGACAGTGGAAATGGGCCTGGTCTCCCCTGAGGAAACTAGATATCGCTCCTACACACACACACACACACACTTAACACACACCTAACATACACATACAGTAGATACAAACACAGGCACAATGTGACTCAGAAGAAAAAAGCTTTCGCGCAAGGGACTTTAAAGCATATTTTGCACACACACTTTCAAACACACACACACACACACACACACACACACATACAGTACACTCACATACAATTAGACACACCACACACCTGCTGGGGTCTTTAGAGGAAGCTGAGCTCCATTCTGCCTGTATCAGAAGATGAAAGGAGGAGAAGAGGAGGGAGAAGAGGAGAGATGGGCAGGAGGGAGAAGAGGAGGAGGGATTACAGGAGAGGAAGAGGGAGAGGAGGAAGAGAGAAGATAAGAAGGGAGAGGATGAGGGAAAGGAGGAAGAGAGAAGAGAAGGGAGAGGAGGGAGTCACCCACCGATACGCACATAGAGAGAGAGGCAGGGAGGTAGAGGACAAAGAAAGAGAGCAGATAAAGAGGAGGAAGAGGAAGGAGGAGCAGGGAGGAAGAGTGATAGCCAACTCTGCATGCTCCCGTCACCTCTCCCCTCTTCCTTTCTCTCCTCCCTCCTTCTCTCCCCCTCTCCTTTGTGAACAGATGGGTGGAGGTATCAGATTGTAATGAAAGCCAAAAAGGAAAAAAAAAGAAGGGAGGCTATGAAAGGCCGAACAGACAGACAGACAGACAGACACATACATACCCACCGAGAGTCACACATGGCTGCATGTGCGCGCACACACACACACACACACACACACACACACACACACACACCTTCACTCAACCAGATAGATCTCTCTCTCTCTGTTGTCTCTGCAGTCTCTCCAGTCCTCCCTGTAGATTTTGCTGCCTAACATTTCTATTATAAATGAATGTAACTATCACATTTACATATGACATGGTCATACTGTGTGTGTGTGTGTGTGTGTGTGTGTGTGTGTGTGATGCTCATGGACTTGTCGGGTCAGATAGGTTCTGCAATCGCTTTCACTCTTCCCTCAGTAAAAGCACTATACACACACACACACACACAATTCACGGCAAAAAAATGTGAACTGTGAGACCCGGTGATGTTATGTTTTGCCTTGACAGAGAGAAAGGAGAGAGAGAGAGGCCGCAAGGCAGATGATGAATCAGATGAAGGGAGGGAGGAAAGAGATGAGGGGGGGATGAAGAAACAGGGGGATGAGAGAGAGAGAGATGGAGAAAGAGAAGAAGGCATCGAACTTGCGAGCCCTGTGGGTCTTTGCTTGCAGAGACAGGAGTGCTGGAGAATTCCAAAAGGCTCGGTGTCAGCGGGTTCACAGGCGATCCGTACCGATCACGACAGATCCTCCTCCGCCTGTACATGGAACTGGTGACATTTGCAACATGGCATTATATATTTATAAGTATATATATATATACGTTCTATTAGACAATTTTGCATGTTGGTGGTGTCAAATGGCAGCGAGAGGTGTAACAGTTTGAAATCGAAGGACTTGAATACCTGGAAATATTGTGAAATATCGTGATCGCTTTATACCAAAGGATTTTTACTGCACTGTTTGGATGCTTTTAGCTAGCTAGTGGTTGAATATGTTCATAGAGAGTGATGTCATCCCCTACTAAAAGGTGATTGGTTGTGAGATGAAGCACCTGCAGATTTCACTCTTATTGCTTCATATCTCTCACAGTGAGATTCTGCACAGCCTGACGTCCCAGGGTTGCCGGGTCTGCCTGTGTGACCCGTTTCTAAGGCCAGATTGTGTCTACTGAATATATGTATCGTCAATGATTTTCTCAAATTTCTATCAGTCATGGTGGTCAAATATTGTGCCAGCCTGTACTCTGTGTTTAAGGTCAAACAGAAGTCTGAGTTTGATTTGAGTTTCTGTGGCTGGACCTCTCTCTCTCTCATCTCTAGCTATGTTTCCATCCGACTGTCAAGTGAATTATAAACAAACTTTTGAAATGTTGCAAAAAAAAAAAAAATGCAAATTAGATCAACTGGATTAAAGTGAATAAATCGGCTTCCTGAATGTCAAAACACGACATCCACGAGAGAACTGGAAAGAGTCTTTGAAGAGTTGATTAGTATTGGGCAAGTTGTTATTGTTCTTAAGCGTCAGCTGATGTTGGCCGTATTTCATGCTTTCATCTGAAGAGGAAAACAAAGAAATGCACTTGGCGATATTTGAATGCGCCAACTCATGGTCGTCCAGCCGTGATGGGCGTCTTCTGCACGGGACAGACAGTGTGTTTGACGTTTGTGGAGGTTGTGGTGGACAGATAATTTACAGACAGTCTTTCAGGACGTCCCAAACCGCATTTCCACTGTTGCGCAATGAAACTGAACCATTCATGGGCCGATCATGCCAAATCCACATCATCGTTTATTTGACAAATTTGTATCCATCGCTACTTATGGAATCATTTCTTCATCGACAAATAAATGACCTCCTTCAATGAGCGTATAAACTTTTTTTTTTTTTTTTACAATATTGAAGAATTTTGCTGTTTCCAGTCAGTTTTTTTTAATTTGCCAGATCGTGATTCATAAAGAGAAAATGGAAACCCAGTATAGAAATGCAACTTCTCTCTCTCTCTCTCTCTGCCTCTCGCTCTAATAGGAAATGCTATAGGAATGAATTGAAAGCAGAGGGGGAAGAAGAGGAGGGTATGATTTTTGATGAGGGGAGAGAGGGAGGGAGGGAGAGAAAGTGGGAGGGGGGGGGTTGGGGGGTGTCGGGAGAGATGGCGCCTAAACCAGTGTTAATTGAACACAGCTGTACCTCGTTAAACATTAATTGGCAATTAATCAGCTCGTACACCCCCAGTTGAATATATCTTTTAAGAGAGAGAGCGAGAGAGAGAGGGAAAAAGTAAATTATTCACGCCGGCACAAGGAAAGCCTGTACTAGTGCTCGCTCTCGCTCTCTCTCTCTCTCTCTCTCTCTCTCTCTCTCTCTCTCTCTCTCTCTCTCTCTCTCTCTCTCTCTCTCTCTCTCTCTCTCTCTCTCGCTGTCTCCCCTGCTCTCACTGTACTTTTCTCTCTTCCATATTCTCACTCTCTCTCTCTCAATTCAACCCATTAATCTAGTTTTCTGACTTTATCTGCGCTTCCTTCCCCTCATCTGTCTGCCGTTCATCCAGAGAGGGAGAGACAGAGAGAGAGAGAGAGATATCTCACAACAAAGAGGAAGTGCTAGAGGGGAAAGGAGGGATGGAAGAGGAGGAGGAAGAGGAGAAGAAGGAGAAGGCACTGAGACACTGATGCTCACGCTTGAAGGGGATCATGGAGTACAGGAGTGTCGGTGAACTGTGTGTGTGTGTGTGTGTGTGTGTGTGTGTGTGTGTGTGTGTGTGTGTGTGTGTGTGTGTGTGAATGACTTCCCGGAACTACTACCTGTGAATGTTTACATGTTGAAGTTTACGCAGCAGGCATGTGTGGCCATAGTGTTTGAAGACACCTGTGTGTGCGTGTGTGTGTGTGTGTGTGTGTGCGTGTGTGTGTGTGTGTGTGTGTGCAGTAGACCCAGTCTGTCCTGTCGATCCAGTGTGTCCAGTGCTATTGTCTCTTATATAACTGTACTGATTACAACAACAAGGATAACCCTCCTTTGGACTGCACTCACTGACACACATTCTCTCTCTCTCTCTCTCTCTCTCTCTCTCTCTCTCTCTCTCTCTCTCTCTCTCTCTCTCTCATTATCTCTCCATCCCGTCTGCACTTGTTCCCGCTCCCCAAATCTCGCCCATTTCCATCTCGCTCAATTAAGCGCTCTCTTAAACGCTTTGTTTCTCTCAGTCTCTTCTCATTATCTGTCGCTGCTTCCTCTTCTTCTTCTCCTCTCTCTCTCTCTCTCTCTTTATCGGTGTCACTTTGGCTGCATCCCAAATATTCCCAGCCATTACTCACCCTCTCTGCACTTCTCCTCCGCCCCTCTTCTTTCTATCCTCTCTTTCTCTTTATCTCTGTCCTCTCCCTCATTCTCTCTATCTCTTTCCCTGTCCTCTTCATCACTCGCCATCTACGTCTCTCTCTCCTCTCTCTCTCTCTCTCTCTCTCTCTCTCTCTCTCTCCCCCCGCCTGGGCTCCAGCTCAAATATTACAAATGCTATTGCATACTGGCTGGGGGCCAAATCAGCAAGGCGATAAATCAATACAATGAGAGAATTATGTAATGTGCCACCGCATTGACTGGCCTCCTCTCCGCCTCCCTGTGTGGTTTTCTCCACTCCTCCTCCTTTAATACTCTCCCTCTCTATTGTTGACTCACCTTGTCTCACTTCCTTTGGCTTTGTTTTTCTTTTCTTTTTTAACTCGTCTAACCAGGCGCAACGTCGAAGAACACGTTCTCATTTACAGCGATGGCCTCGGGGTGAGTTTCGGGGTGAGGGAGGGTTATATATATACAACATTTAGTACAACCAGTGTCATCTCCTGTCACACACTGAGCAGGCATGGACTTGTCAAATTCAGTGGTAATGGAACAAACTGGCAGGTAATGTGATGACTTGTCTAAGTGTCCCTCTGAAGCTGTTGAAATAATAAGGTCTTCAGGGTGAGATTGTAATAATTAAAAAGTAACTAAACCCCACCTAAGTCTGTGGTGAAGCCTGACACCTAATGGTGAATAGTAGGGTACTGAACTGGCCTTCTGCTATTGGCTGGTCTCTGTGCCCTGTGATGTCAGCCTCTATAGAGTACAACAGGTGGTGACATCACCTGGCACAAAGACCAGCCAATAGGAGAAGGCCAGAGATAAAAGTTTTTTAAAAGTTTCAGAAACGACCAACCTAGCTCAATTGCCGATGAAACAGAGCCTTGAGATTTTGCATCTAGAACATTTTTAGGTGCTCAAGGGTTAGTCTCTGTGTGTTCGTTGGTTTGAGCGTTTGTTTGTCCGTTCTTTGGTTTGTTTGTTTGTGGGTAACGCTTTGTGCCATGCAAAGTGCTTAGGGGAGATACAGTATGCACTGTTCAGGCTGCAGAGCCCAAGAAGATGTCTCTGCACGAGGGAAATCCAGCGTGCATGCGTACACCGGGCATTACGGTAGACCTCAATGCATCAACCGACTGGAGGCTGGTGGCTGTAGTAGATTCAGTCAGTGTAGTTTCACTCCAACCATGCATAGGCCCCACCACTACCCTCCACCTAGTACCAAACACCTCAATGTAATGTTGAGGATCCATCCCAAAACACTAGAAGTGGCTGAAGAGCAAACCTTCTGCTCTGTATCTATAGTTCCCAAGAGGTTAAACAGGATATTGCTTGCTTCTGGATGGGTTGTAAAGGTGAATTTGACAAGTCCATTATCTAGGAATCTGTCTACAATTTGTAAGTTCTTGTTCGAAACAACGAACAATATAAAGTGCGGAAAACTGACCAAGGAAGCGGCGAGCACGGGGCGGAGAGTGTCTGCTGAGTACATGGTGAGATACCGACCACATGTGTTAACAGCAGGTTCACACTTGATCCGTAATGCCTTTTGCATTGCTGCAAACCATGTGCAGAGTTCAAGGCGTCTTGTGGCTCAAATGTTTTAAGATGAAACTAATTAGGCGCGGTTAGCAACTGCAGCGTTGCAACATAAATTTTCTTTGCAGCTTTGATACGCTGATGAAAGGTTTTCATCATGTAAACTGGTAGAAAATGGGGCAAAGCAACATTTGTTTTTGGCAAAGTATGCAACAGAGCAATGCATTAGAAATGTATTTTGTCATTAGCAATGAATGAACTTCTATTGGAGAGCAATGCATTCAGCCTCAGGATCAACTGCTGATCATATGGAAACCGTCTGCACTTTCCCCTTCAAAGTTCTTGTTCAAATATTTGCTCTTCTTACCTATCCGTTCTTGTCATGCAGTTTCTCTAGACCCGCGCCTTGGCTGTAGGCGCCCCGGCTTCTTTATGGACCGTACAGAGAGAGAGAGAGAGAGAGAGAGAGAGAGAGGGAGGGAGACAGGGAGTCGTCTATAGGAGTCAGGGAGTGCAGTAATAGTGCCTATATTTCCTCCAGCTCCTGCCCTGGTCAGAGAGTGCAACGACTCCATGCTGTATTTTCCATACCGTCACCCTCTCTCTCTCTCTCTCTCTCTCCTCTCTCTCCCTCTCTCACTCACGGCTTTCCGACTGTACTTTTTCTCTCCGCTCTGGAATTCCATCTCCCTGCACGTGGCCGGCACTCAGAGGACCTGGTGTGTGTGTGTGTGTGTGTGTGTGTGTGTGTGTGCGTGTCCGAACGTGAGCTATAGGAAACATCTCCCGGTGAGGAAAAGGAAACATTAAGTGTGTGTGTGTGTGTAACATGCCAATGAGTGGGCACGTCTTGTTCCACTGTCCTACCCTTAAAGCCCTGCACAGCTCCCACATAAAGTTTGTCTGCCTACTGTAAACGCTGTACATTTTGTACCATCATATTTAACCCATACTAAAGAACTCTAATATACCTGAATTAATGATTATTGGATTGAAAACTTTACATTAGACTTTCTAAAAGTCACTTTTGGTAGTTGTCGGACCTTTCAAGTTGCAAACATGAAGCTATAGTGTCCTGGAAAGACATAAAAGCTCCACAAATGTAAATTGATTTCCTCAAAGAAACCAACAAGAACTCGCACACTGATTTTAAAGAAATGAAGAAATCCAAAGTGGCCATTTGATGCAAAACAAAAGGACTGAAATTCATTTACAGGAAGTGCAAAAGTGACAAAAAAACGTGCAACTCAAAAAAAACTCAAAAAGTGCACAAACTGAAAACGCTGTGGGTAAAACCATCATCAGTTCTACTTGATTTCATTTGGAACAAAACTAGACGTAGTGAATCCAATCAAACACAGAATAATCGATTATTCTCTACCTGGATCGCGCTGAGCGTTAACCTGGGATCCATTGTTCTCGCCGACCCACATGTTACTCGCTTTTTACGCTAAAACCCCTCATCGCCGGCTTCGCACATCTGCTGGTGCGAAGATGTCGGTGTAATAAATTCACATCTGCGCACTCACACACTCTCACACACACACACACACATGTACAGTCACCCTCTCCGCCTTAGATCATAGTTTTAGCACCCCCCCCCCATCGAAGGTTAGCTGTGTCTGTATCGATTTCTTTTTTTTTTTTTTTTTTTTTTTAAATCATCGCCGTGTTTACTGTTAGGTCAAAGCATGTCCAACATTACCTAATCTCCATCAGGCTTACATCACACTAATGAAGAAGAGAGAGGGAGAGAGAGAGAGAGAGAGAGAGAGAGAGGCAGAGAATGAATATAGAGGCTCCTTCTGCTCTCCAATCCCATCTGTTTGACACACAGAGGGAGGGAGGGGTGGGAGAGGAGGGGGGGGGGGGGTAGACGAATGAGAACGAGGCCAGATCAGGCTGAGGGAGAGATGGGTGGAGGGAGGTGGGGTGGGGGGGGGGGGTGAGCGAAAGGGGGGAGGTGCTGTTTAGAGAAAGGCAGGGAGAGAGAGAGAAAAAAAAATCAGAGGGAGGCAGGCTGGGGGGTTGGGCTCCAAGCCTCTGTGTGTGTGTGTGTGTGTGTGTGTGTGTGTGTGTGTGTGTACATGTGAGAGAGAAAGCAGCGAGCGAGTGTGTATGTGTGCAGAGCGTGTGTGTGTGTGTGTGTGCATGGTGTGTGTATACGCTCGCTCTGTTCCTTTCCTTTCTTTGTTTGACTACTGAGTGGGGAAAAAAAAAAAGAAGCGAGACAGAAAAAGAGATAGAGAGGGTGAGTGGGAGAGGAGGAGAGAGAGAGAGCGAGTAACAGAGACAGAGAAGGAGAAGAAGAAGATCCAAAACGAGAGGCAGTCACTTTTATTTTTTAAAGGGGGGGTGAAGAGAAGAGAGACAAAGAGGATTTCTATTTTGGTCTGAATTTTTTTTTTTTTCCAGTGTGTGTGCATGTGTGGAGGGCAACAGAAGAAGAAGAAAAAATAATATACCAACAACAACGGCATCAACAACAACGCTGCATGCTTTTGACAACAGTGTCATATTCGGGAGCTGTGTGTTTTGTGTGCAGGCTCGGCGTGTTGAGTGTGTGTGTGTGTGTCGAGGAGGAGGAGGAGGAGGTGGTGGTGGTGGTGGGTGCGGGGGGAGAGAGAGAGAGAGAGAGAGAGAGAGAGAGAGAGAGAGGCAGGCAGGCAGGCAGGCAGGCAGCCTGTGCAATTTAAAGGGAAAATACAAGGCGCACACAAAGCTGGGAGCGCAGGCAAGGCAGCAGGCAAAGCAAAGCAAGGCAAAGCAAAAGGCAAAAGGCAGTGGGAATCTGCTGAGCTGGCCGGCGCTCCGACTCAACAAACCACCACCCCCCCCCACCCCCCCACCCCTCTCTCTCTCTCTCTCTTCTTTTTTGGATTTTACTCCAGCGACCCTCCGCCCGAATCCCCGGCTCACGGTAAGACGAGCTCCCTCTATCCCCCCTCAGCTGTTTTTCGCCGCTCTGCAGACAAAAGCAGGAGAAAGTTGCGGCGTGTGTGTGTGTGTGTATGTGTGTGTGTGTGTGTGGATGGAGAGGAGCTAAGCTAAAGGCTGGAGCTAAGGCTAAGGCGTGAGGAATGCAGCACAAAGGGAGCTTGTGTGCTCCAGCTGGGGCTGTGTGTGTGTGTGTGTGTGTGTGTAAGGGGGAAGTGTGTGTGTGTATGTGTGGACGGCCGGGCTTGAATGTTTATGTCAGGGGCTTCCCAAACTTTTGCATGTGAAGGATGCACCCGAAATAGACGGGGGGGGGTTAGACGACAGAGGCTCCTTTTTTGGGGAGCAGAAGGAGGAGAGAGTGGAACCTCCAATCAGAATAGATATTTTACACTCTCTTCTTCTTCTTCTTCTTGAATCCAGTAATACTGAAATTTATAAAAAATCCTCATTTTGAAAAACCTCAAGAAGGCTCCTGGAGGTCCCAGGACCAGTGGTTCATGTCACACCGGGGCGATTTAAATGCCCCCCCCCCCCCCCCCAATGGCTTGCTCGCTGGTGTGTAAAACAAGACACAAAAGTAGTTCATTTTTACTTCTCTTTCTCTCTGTCTCCCCTGCTTCTCTTCTCTCTTTCACCCCTTGCTCGTTCATCCTCCCCTGTCTTTTCTCTCTGTCTTTCGCCTTCACTCGGAGGAGGTTCCTCGCTGATTTAAATGCCAGTTTGCACAAAAGGTTACTCTCTCTCTCTCTTTCTCTCGCTCTCCTGCTCCTCTCCCTTTTCTCTTCTTCTTCTTTCCTCCTCATATTCCGTCTCTCTTTATCTCTCTGTCCTGAGACAGACAGCTGACGGTTATTGAACAGGGGTCTTGTGACTTTGCTGCCTAAGCATTAATCAGTGAATGCCTATCTCTTCTGCACACACACACACACACATGCGTGCACAGAATGCCGGCTCCCATTAGCTTCAAATGCACTGCTACACACACACACACTGAGCTGTGTGTGGTGTTGTCCGGTCCAGTGTGTTGTGGTTAGGGGGCTTTTAGCTTGTTCTGGTCAGTAGTCTGGTCTGTGGTCAGCTCTGGTTGTGTAAATGTGTGTGTGTGTGTGTGTGTGTGTGTTACTGATAGCAGGATATAAGAAGCTAATAGGAGCCGGCATTCTGTGTGTGTGTGACTGTGAACGTTGATGTGTGTCACTGATAGGTGGATATAAGCTAATGCTAATCGGAGCCGGCGTTCTGTGTGTGTGTGTGTGTGTGTGTGTGTGTGCGTGTGTGTGTGCGTGCTTGCTCCTCCCAGCGCGAGTGTGTGAGAAACAGAACACTTGTGCCGGCGTCTGCCTGGAGCTAATATTGGTGTCAGTATTTGACTGTGCACGCATGCGCTTGTTTTTGTGTGTGTGTGTGTGTGTGTGTGTGTATATGTGTGTGTGTGTGTGTGTGTGTTGCTCCTAGCCCTAATTAAGTCCTTGCCCCCCATGTTTAAACCAATACAAACATTCTCAGAATAAAACCCGTAGTAGCGCCGTAGGGAGAGAGACGCCTCACCCGTACTACTGTAAACCGATCCTTACAATACTCCTCTACACACACACACACACACACACACACACACGTGAGCGCCCGCCTGCGCACGCACACACACACACACACAAATACACACAAGCCGAAAAAATCACTGTTACGATTCCATTTGCAGCCCCCCCCACCCTTTCCTCTTCACCCCCGGGGAATTTCCTCCTTTCTCTCTTTCATTAATTCATTACCAGCGGAAGTAGAGCATCTCCGCATCTCCTACTCGCTTGCATTTCTCTCGTTCTTTTTTTTTTCTTTTTCTTTTTTTTTTTTTTTTTTTTGATATTCCTCCACCACTTCCTGTCCAGCTGCGATTATCCAATAGCGGCGTGCCAGGCGCGGTTCAGCCAGGGTCGCCTGCTGTGGGCTGGAATAGATCATCGCTGCTCGCTCGCTATCTGACATAGCCTTGCCCTATTAGGAAATACTGTATACAGGACACAGCCAGCGCTAATGCTGCGCTAATCTGTTTATACTGCGCTGCCGGTTCCCATACGGAATACAGAGCAGAGTATGGTGTATTACACGAGAATATGATATGGCATGATAGATGACATTATGCTGTGGTAGAATTGATTATGGTGGAATGGAGTAGGATAGGATGGAGTATTGTATGGAATTATAAAACGGAGTAGGTTTATTGTGTGGATAGAATAAAATGTTGTATGGGAAGATGGGAATAGTTTATGGCATAAGAGAGCATGTAATATGATATAGTGGAATATAATTGATCATGGTAGACTTGAATAGAATAGTATATAATAGATATAGCATGGAATAGGATATTCTGTGGTAAAATAGACTGTTTTGTGGTATTTTAGAATGGAACAGGGTATTGCATGATAAAATGGACTATTGTATGTTAAGACTGAATGGGATATGGCATTCTAGAAAACATAATATGGTATCATATGATACGGTATAGTATAATAGGATTGCTTGTGGTAGAATTGAATGCAATAGTATGGAGTAGACTTGTTTTGTGGTATTTTGGAATGGATAAAATAGACTTGGTATCATGGAATGGAATGTGGCATAACAGCATCAAATATTTTCCATCATGGCTGTTTTTTTTGTTTGGGGGGGGGGGATATGCATAGTTTCGCATAGTCATTAGTGGGAGGGTGTGGGGTAGGGGAAGGGGGATGTGTGTGTGTGTGTGTGTGTGTGTGTGACCCGACCCGACCCAGCTGTGAATGAACGTGTGTGTTTAGCCGATGCAAGATGAAATATGGGGATGTGGCCCGCGCTGACAGTTGATTCTGGAGCTGTCTGTGTAGCAACAAGCCATTTCCTGCACTGAGAGCCATTAGGACGCCACCCAAACCTCCCACCCACCCGCCCACCCCACCCAACCCCCCCGTCTGTCACTCGCTCATGGTCCTGTGTTCCTCTGCAGATGTGCACACACACACATACACACACGGAGGGGCGGGGGGGGGGGGGGTGTTTTTGTGATTGAATGTGTGTGTGTGTGTGTGTGTGCTCATCTCCTCTTTACCCCTCCCCAGCCCTGGGGCAGTCCCCCCCCACGGCTGAAAGGGGGGAGATTGTGCATTCATTGGAATGGAGGCTGGAGATGGCGGGGGGTGTGGGGGGGGCGGGGGGGAGGAGAGGGAGGAGAAGGAGGGGTGGGGGTGATTGAGTGTGCTGCCTGGAGAAGAAAAAGGGAGACAGAGGGAAGAGAGAGAAGAGGAGAGGGGGGAGGGGTAGGGTTGCCTTGTGTTTCGGAACGGGGGGGAAGAGGAGGAGGAGGAGGAAGGGAGCAGACAAGCAGGAGAGGAGGTTCAGGGGTGGAAGTGAGGGGAGGCTGGCTGGCTGGCTGGCTGGCTGGCTGGCTGGCTGGCTGGCTGGCTGGCGCCGGGGCAGGGGTACAGGGGTATGGGGTTGTGTCTGGGGAGAGAGAGAGAGAGGGGCTGGGGCGGTGAGAGAGGGTTGTTGGCTCAGAGGGAGTTAGAGGTTAGTTGGGGTGTTGTAACTAAAATTAGGAAAGAAATGACATTGATGAACGCTCATAAGTAAGAGTTCATGTTAAAGTAATAATCTGTGACATTATATATATATAAATGTCTGTTTTGCTATACTCTCTGTCTCCAATAGTGATTCACTGGACAATAGGGATTCAAAATATAGCCAGTTCATGAAATCTGTTCTAAACAGCCGGTGTCTGGTAGGTCTCTGGCACAGAGGAAGTGATGCAGACTTGTGTTGATGCAGTTTGAGTTTCTGTAGGTGGCGCTCTTTTCTTTGTCTGTTCAGTCATGGTGGCTATCCCTGCTCATGCTAACCACCCAGTTCTTCTTCTGTTTATTCCAAACAAACCGAGAACGTATCCATTCCTGTGCCCCAGTGGGTTTTTCTGGGGAAAAGAGAGAGCTGCACGTGGGTGTTTGGGACAGCAAATGTAAAAGCTTTCATGAACTGGCAATAGACATTTATTGACATGGAGAAGTTACGGATTATTCCTTTGAACAAGACAGGTGTTACAGTTGTGACACAGCTTGGATGTGTGTTGCACAGACCAAGGTTAGTGATGGTGGTTAGTGTCACAGGATCGGCAAATAAGCTCTTCTATCAACTGGCCGTTGCACAAGTTTGCAATTGTGCATAGATTAGTACACTGTGTATCTTTAGTGCTCACTTTGAATTGTCTCCAGAACAATACCAGTTGCAAAGTAGTGTTTTAAATACTGCACACACATAGGTGAAAGTGCTACCAGTGTTCTCCTTGCACAACAGTCAACGGATCAAAGAGCCTATATGCTGAAAAGTGGGTTCACTCCTTTATGGTTTGTGGCACATATAATCATACATAATACATAGTTGCATTGGATTCTGTGTGGGTAAATGGTCTGATCTGAGGGTATGTGGCTGTAGTTATGACTACACTACTGCTAGATTGAAAAGCACACTTTGTTTAGGGGCAGAGGGAAATGGCTTACGTGGTTAATTCTATTATGCTGGGTCAAAGGGCTTACGCAGGGGCAGAGATTAGACTTGGCCTTGGACCCAATATCTACCTGTTTGTTGCTATGGAGAGCCAACTGTGTACGATTAGCCGAGACTAAGACAAAGAGAGACAGAGCGAGAGAGAGAGAGAGAGAGAGAGAGAGGGAGGGGGAGAGAAAGGAAAGACAGTCCGTCTGGAGGGAGGCCAAATCCACGCGCTCCAGCTGACTCCCGTATTTATTCAGGTTTGTCTCGATCCGGGCAGCAGTCGGAGAGGCGCGAGAGAGAGAAGAATTAGGCAGAGAAAATGAAAAAGCAACTGGAGATGAAGCGATGTCTGAGAGAGCGGAGGAAAAATAGACACACCGAGACATTTTGAATGGACACACACACACACACACACACACACACACACGCAGAGCCACCGGCGGAGGTAGATTGCTGAGTGTGCACACGGCTTCTTTGTGTGATGGAGACGGGGGCTGGGATTTGTTGATTTAAGGTAATGGCTTCCAGTTGTCTAAGTCAGGATAGGGCCTTGTCACTACTACTGGGGATAGAGAGGGGATTGGCAGGCTGAAGGAGAAATCCATAACACACACACCTACACACCTACACATACACACACACACCTACACACACCTACGTGCACCTAAATATACAGAGAGTGTGAGACTGTTATGGGTTTCTTGTCTTGGCTTCCGTCCCAGCGAGGTTCTGACTGACTGACACAGGTGTTTGTGTGTGTGTGTGTGTGTGTGTGTGTGTGTGTGTGTGCATGTGTGTGTGTGTGTGTCCTCCTCGCATGGATGATTTTATCACTCCTTGGCAAAGGTCAACGGTGCGACTGTGTGTATGTTTATAGCGTCTCTTGCATAATGTGTGTGTGAAGGACTGTTAAGTCTGCTGGCTCCGTAATGAAGGAGGGAGAGTCCTTTATAGCTCATGATGAAAGGGGAGGGAGTGAGGAGGAGAAGAAGAAAGGAAAAGTTAAGGGGTTTTAACACTGGAGAGGCCAGGCTGCAGCCAGTTGACGGCTGTTTTGAGTTTTGGAGTTGAAACATCTCAGCTTTTTAAGTGTCTCTCCATCACTTTTCCTAAATATCTTTTCACAGTGGAACATAGTCGTTAAAATTATTTTCACCCTCAAAATCCACTGGCTTTTCTAGTGTCAATAACCTTTTTTTTCTTCCCTTTTGCTCTTATTTCTGCACCGAGCACTTCTGTATTATTCCTTTGTTGATGATGCATGAATATTCCTGTGATGCCAGAATGTATTTTTTTATGTTTACCGTCTTGCCTCTGCTGTTTGGGCCCTTGTACTCATTATTGGCTGCTTGTAATGTTGCTGATACACGCGTTGAAGCTTCTGTCATCCTACTGTAAGACACTCTGGATAAGAAGAGCGTCAGCTGAACGCCTAAAATGTAAAATGTAAACCTCACGAAATAGAATGTACAAACAGATGCACGTACACTCTCTCTCTGTCACACACACACACACACACACACACACACACACAGACACGTGACAGTGGGTCCGTGCCCTGTGTTTTTACTCCGCTCTGTAATTGTGCGCGCAACAAAAAGTGCAGGCGCTTTGAAGGCTTCTGCTCTTCTGCTGTTTTCCCCCTCTCGTTTTCCATCTCTTTGTTTACATCTGGTGTTTCTCATCCCCCCCCCCCCCACCCCCCGTTTTCCGCCTGTTTCTATATAAGTGTCCGCATCTTGAATGTGAGTGTGAGTCTCAACACGCGGGCTGCTCTTTGCGCTCGAGTGCGTGTGTACCTGGGGATCTTTGTGAATGAAAGGGCGAGTCTCTTTTCACCGGCGTTGGTCCGGGAAACTGGTTTTGTTGGCAGGTGTGTGTTTGGCTTCCTCCGTCCGTGATGCAACCCAGCCGGTTCTTGTTTATTTGCGTCGCTGTTTGAGTGCCGCGCTGTTCCACCGCAGTGTTCAACACTCCTTTGTCTTCCATGTCTCACTTGCCCAGTGTTAGTGAACTCCTATCCATCTGGGCTGCACTTGTAGCACGGTTTAGCATGTAGTTAAACATGTTTATTAGATGCAAAAAAAAGGGGCAATAAAGTATTTTCTATTATTCATTTTCCTGCTTATTTTGCATTCTGCTTTCCAGCTCACATTTTCCTATTGTTTGGACAGTATATAAAGCACTGTCCTTGCTACACACACACACACACACTAAAATCTGAACTTTTGTGTGTGTGAAGTACGAACGCGCACACACACACACACACACCCTCCACCATCTGTCCCCCCCACCCCCCGGCTACCCCCCGGCCATGACCTGCGTGTGACCCTGCTGCGACCTCCATCGATCCATCTGATTGGCTTACAGTAATGCATTAACCCAATTATGCTTCCGAGGGGGTGGAGGGTTAACAAGAAGAGGAGGAGGATGGAAGATGAAGGTGGGGAGGGTGGGAGGGTGTGTGTGTGTGTGTATAGGAGGGGGGGGGGTATCTGTGGAGGGATTGACAGCTGTAATTGGCCGGATCAGGGAGGAGGGGGCAGTTTGGGTTCATAGAAGAGTATTTGGGAGGGTTTGGGGTGTCTCTCATTCCTTCTCTCTCTCCTGTTTTTCTCTCTCACTGTTTACTATCTAATAAAGCAGAAATGCCTATAAACTTCAGGAATATTTGGAATATTCCTATTCTATTCCACTCTCGTTTTTCTGCTCCTGCTACAGATCTGGTTTTCTCTCTTCTTTTTTGATTTGTCCACTTGCGTCTTCTTCGTCTTCTTATCTGTCCTCCTCCTCCTCATCACCTTCCTCTTCTTCTTTCTCCTCCTATTTTCCATCCTCCTCCCCCTTTGTCTCCTTTCCTGCCTTTCCCCTCTTCCTCGTCCCCCTTCCTCTCTTCTCCCTCCTCCTCCTTTCTCTCCCCGTCTCCGTCTCTTTCCCCTTTCCTTCCCCCTCCCTCCTCTTCCTCTTTCTCCCCCTCCTCGTCCTCTATTCCCTCCTTCAGCTCTCCCTCTACCTCCTTTCTCTCCTCCTCCGTTCTCTCCTCACACCGTGTTACGTTGCCTGTCTCTTTAACCCAGTTCCACACTGAACCCTGACCCCTCTAGCTTGTGTAAGGTCTGAGATAACTGCGCTTTTATGTGTGTGTGTGTGTGTGTGCGTGTGTGTGTGCATGTGTCCCACAATGCCTCTCACTCCAGTTCCTCTATGTATGTGAGGCACAGGTAGCAGCCGAACCACAAAAGGAGTCGCTCTTATTCGGTAAGATCCAAGCGTGGGTTTGGAATTTACAACTTTATTGAAATGGATCATGCAGCCAGGCTCGTTTTCTGTCTCCTTTAATTTCCCCTGCTTTTCTTTTGATGGCGTTTTGAGAGATTTATTGTGTGTGTGTGTGTGTGTGGACAGTTTCCTAAGAGAAAATGTGTCAGGCGTGCATTTGTGGAAATCATTGTATGTGTGTGTATAAGAGAGAGTGCGAGAAATCAAAGCGCTCTGTGTGTGTGTGTGTGTACGTCTGTCTTGGAGTGTTTACGAGGATATCTGTGTCTCTGCATGAGTGTGTCTGGAGGGCAGCGGGTCCACTGTGACCTTTGTGTGTGTGTGTGTGTGTGTGTGTGTGTGTGTGTGCCCCCAGACTCCGGTAACCTGATCTGTCTGGAGAAGTCGAGCCCTCCATCCCTCCCTCTGTCTGTCTGCATCTCCCTCTTTCCTCCCCTCCCCTCCCCTCTTCCTTCCTTCCTTCCCTCTCTCCTATATCTTCTCCTGTTCCCTCTTTCCCAGCCCTCCCCCTCTCTCCTCCCTTTCATCCCTCTTTCCCATGTCCCATCCTCTCAGTCTTCCCCTTTTCTCTCCCTAGCGCTTAATCCAGGCCTAAAACTTATACTTAACTTTGGGCATGCATACTCTCTTTCCCTCCCTCTCGCTCTCTCTCTCTCTCTCTCTCCCTCTCTCTGATCAGATGGCTTTGATTGCAGAGATCAGAGGAGGGAGGAGAAGATGGGGGGGGGGGGGGGTCAGTGTTGGTGTTGTAATTGATTTTCTCTGTTTTCCTTTGTTTGACCAGTGTTAGATGTCTGGAAGCACTCTGAAAGCCGTCTATACTGTACCGCGCTGATACGATACGGTATAGACTATAGTGTGTATGTGTGTGTGTGTGTGTGTGTGTGTGTTGGGTGGGGCAGTGGGGGGAGGCCGGGAGACAGGCTGACTCTCTCCCACAGGATTCCTATCACTGATGTATAGAATTACAGGCTTCGCTGTCTGTGTCCTCTGTCTCCTCCTCGCCGCCTCTCTCTAACACTTCTAACGCTTCCCTCCATGTTCATTCAGCAGGCAAAAAGGCCGTGAATGTATTCTTGTGGCATAAAAAAAAAAAGAAAAATATCCAAAGTCCAAGGCACTCATGTGGGTTTGGAAGTTAAAAAGCCTTTAATAGAATAAAAAACACCTACACATATCAGTCTATGGGTTTAGGCCGATAACGCGTAGGTGTTTTTTTTTTAAAGACTGGAGCAGTGTTGGACCTCCAACCGGCAAACCGAAGCTGCCCACCCTCCCGCCTCCCACCGCCGCAAAAAAATATTCTCGGAGAAATCCTGCGCTTCTCTCTCTCTCTCTCTCTCTCTCCCGACAGTTTTTCGGGGTCAAACTGACTCCTCCAGGGCGGCTATTTCGGTTTCTGCCAAGCTCCCGTCAAACTTCAGCTTGAAACACGGGGGGTGAGTGTGCAGTGTGTGTGGGGTTTGGGCAGCGTGTCGGCAGTTTCCAGGCGGTGTGTGTGTGTGTGTGTGTGTGTGCGCGTGTGTGTGTCCTGTGCTCCGTTGCCATATGGCCCCGCTGTATTAGCCCACAGTGTAAACACAGCTGGCTGCCTCCTGTGGCTGCATGGGTGAACAGCAGCCTGCCCGCACATACAAAGAGCCCTAATAGGAGGATCACATTCACCGCCGCTTCATTAATATGGCTATTAGCCGCATCGGGATTCATGGCGTGTTATTTGTAAGGCACATTAGTGTCGATGCTACAGTCTGATATCCAGACTATTAGTGATGTTAAGCCGGTGATTATGGAGTCTCTTAGCGGGCCTCTAGCGTTGCGTAGCTGCAGGCGGTTTTGACAAGAAAAAAAAAAATCATATTGAGATTGTTTTTGGGTGAGGACTGTAACTGTGATTTGAGACGTGACACTTTTAAATAACTGTGGAGAAATAAATTGGATACTAATTCATTGGATTTGCTCCATTTTGAATATAATGGAGGATTTGCTCCAAAGTGTAATTTGATTTGGAGGACAGGGATTCTGACAAGCACCCGAATACCTCGTTCATGATGCCATCTTCAATACCGTTCCCTCTGATTGAAAACAAAATTAGAACCTCTTGAAATAGCAATATCCCTTTTAAATGAATCATGCAGCCCTAGAAATGAGTGTAGATAAAACCTGCGTTCCTGTATGCATTTTGTGTGGAATATTACAGTCCGTTGCTATTCATATGGCTGGCCTGCGGCTGATAAAGGTATTTATCCAAGAATAATGCTGAAGCCAGAGACCCAGAGACAAAGAGGGAGATAAAGAAGCGAGGGGAGGGCAGGTACTAAACATTGGACATCATAAATAAAATGTCAGAAACACTGGTGCGTGCTAGCCAGTGCTCAGGATAGCGTGAAATCTGCTCTCGCCCCCTCCTTTTCTTATCTTCCCTCCCCATCGCACTCCCTCCCTCGCTCTCTCCGTGTGCATGTGCGTGTGTGTGTGTGTGTGCGGGGTAATTGAGGTGTGTGACCTTGCTGTAGGCCTGGCAGGTGCGAGGGAGGGATGGAGGGAGGCGAGGGATGAGATGAATGGGGGGTGGGGGGGTGGGGGGGGTGGATGGATGGAAGGCTCCGCTATTACATGTTGGGAGACAGATCGCCTGTCTGCGTGCATATATGTATGGTAATGTTTGGCATTCTGGAGTGAGGAGACATACATAACGGTTGTGTGCGTGGGCGGATGCACGTTCTCCCACTGTAAGGCCTCTCTTGGCAGTGTGTGGGCTCATGTGTTATCCAGCAGAGGCGAGACTGTATATAATTTTCTATACGTTAACAGCACGCCGCATACAAATGTGTGTCTGTGTGTTAAAGGTCGTACGTGGAGCATTTTTTTTGAACGTCAATATATCCAATTTGGTTGCGATGCCTTGGTGTAATCACTGTAAACAAAGATGAGAGCGTGGTGGAGACGGTCGGTAGCTTCTATCTCACTCCAGTGTAGGGCTGGGCAATATATCGATATTATATCGATATCGTGATATGAGACTAGATATCGTCTTAGATTTTGGATATCCTAATATCGTGATATGGCATAATTGTTGTCTTTTCCTGGTTTTAAAGGCTGCATTACAGTAAAGTGATGTCATTTTCTGAACTTACCAGACTGTTCTCGCTGTTCTATTATTTGCCTTTATTTGCCTTTAATTACTGATGATTATCAAAAATCTCATTGTGTAAATATTTTGTGAAAGCACCAATAGTCATCCCTACAATATTGTCGCAATATCGATATCGAGGTATTTGGTCAAAAATATTGTGATATTTGATTTTGTCCATATCGCCCAGCCCTACTTCCAACTGAACATTTAGCCCACTTCGTAGAAAATACCGAGATATATATCGTGTATCGCCATTCAGCCTAAAAATACAGAGATATGGTTTTTGGTCCATATCGCCCAGCCCTACTCCAGTGGTATTGTTAGTGCTGGTGTTCCTCACGATTAAGACTACATTTCCCATAAAGCCTGTTGCCCCCGTCCGTCTCCCTGGGACTTGTTTTCCTTTTGCTTTACTGAAGAGGATAAACATGTTGGGAGTGATTTTTCCATCGGCATTTCACTCCTTCCACCGACTGCCATTGCAAGAAACTGCTGGAAGAACAGCACCTTCTTCTTGTTTTGTGCCATAAAGCAATCCTCTTTCGTGCTGTAAAGCAATCCAGCAGATTTCCAGTGTAGTCCGACCCAGTGGCGCACAATGTAAAATGCAGTGTAGAGGCCAATAGAGGCTGCCAATCTTCTTCTCAGACGGTTTGTTTACAGTATTTATACTCATATCTCATAATGACTTATTGATGTTAAAATGCAGCATGTAGCCCCTTTAAGAGGAAGAGGTGCGTTTGCATTTCCATACTGCGCCTTCCCTCGTCTTCTCCACGGAGGAGTGTGAAGGCAGAACACAGAAGCAGTTTGCTTTCACACACCCATCCCCCTCTTCTTCTTCTCTATGGCTTTATCCTGCTCTCCCCTCCCCCTCTCTTCTCTCTCTCTCTCTCTCTCTCTCTCTCTCCCTCTCTCCCTCTCTCTCTGCACAGTAGCACAGTGCATCTGTGTCATGTCACTGGGTTCTGGCGTCCCGGAGTAACCCCCCTCCCCCTCCCATACCAGTGCAATCTCTCTCTATTTCTTTCTCTCTCTCTCTCTCTATTTCTCTCTCTCTCTCTCTCTCTCTCTCTCTCTCTCTCTCTCTCTCTCCTTGTGTGGCCCTGACTGTCATCCCCTATCTCTTCATCTTCTGTCCCTATCCCTCCCTCTGCTTTCTGTAAAGAAGTCCCTCTCTTTCTCTCTCCTGTCTCTGTCAGTCTCTCTCACTCTATATGTGTCACTCTCTTGATTTCTCTCACTCTCTCTCTCACCCCATCTTGCAGTGCAAACACACCGACAGATCATTGCTCTCTCTCTCTCTCTCTCTCTCTCTCTCTCTCATATGAAGCATACACAAACATAAAACTGTCTCTGTGCATACATTAATAGATCCAAGCTCCTTAGCTGGCTGCTGCATGCATAATCTGGGCGCTCACACAGAATGTGAACGGTGCACTTGTGAAGGTGTGTGTGTGTGTGTGTGAGGCCTTAAGCTCCTCCCCCCAGAGAGAGACAGACAGGTGTGGGCCAGATTGAGTTCCGCCTCATTTCCTCTGCCCTGTGCAGCTGGCCAAGGACACACACACACACACACACACACACAAGCAAGTCTCAGCTACATGGTTATGCACCAGCACACACACACACACACACACTTTAAATACAAAGACAGGGACATGCATACCTCACACACCTCAAACAAAGAAACACAGAACAACACTGTAAAAATATCAACAACTGCATTAGCATAAAGTACATATTTGCGTGTGTGTGTGTGTGTGTGTGTGTGTGTGTGTGTGTGTGTGTGTGTGTGTGTTAGACAGCCTGCACTCGGATTCCTATGGAAGAGGATTACAGCAATGATTACAACAAGATTGGCAGACTATTTCCATGGCGACACTGACAGATTAGCGAATGGTGGAAATATAGTCACTCAGGTCCCTCCCACTTCATATCGTATTCATACTGTATCTAACACACACACATGCACACACTCTATTACACTCACCATTACAATATTTATAGCCGTCTTTGATTATTTATCCCGACACGACAGGGCTCATATTGGCCGTCCATTTTTCATGCTGGTATCAAATGTACAACTGTGGAGGGACATTAATGATCGTGACACACACGCACACACACACTCTCTGCTGACATCAGCAGCTCTTGTAGTGATGTCACGGCAGATTTTTATGAGGCTCAGGAGAGCTGGTTGTCAGCTCCTGACAAAAAAAACTCCTCCTACTACTCTTTGAGCAGTTTTTCCCCTCTTCGCTTTCTTTTTGCATTTACATTTTAGGCGTTTTAGCTGATGCTCGTATCCAGAGTGCAGCAGTAGAATGAGTTTCAATTTCTAGATCACCAACATTACAGGCAGTGACAGTAAGGAGTGCAAAGGTCAGAGACATAGTGTCCGTACGATAGATGTAATAAATTAAGGGATTTCTTCCAAAAAAAAGAACGCTGCTTTGGCTTAGAAGGTGTAAAAGCAAGAGGTGTTCTTTGGAAAAACTGGGCATCCTGTTACATTCTAAAAATATTAAAGGCTTGGATTTCTTATCCTTGTTTTGCAGCTGAGGTATCCAATATTTAAAAAAAATTGTGACACCCACTGTGGTAAAATGACTGCAGGGCATGTAAGTAAAATTCCTAACTGAATATTATTGATGTTATTAGCTTTCTTCAACCCTTAACTTAAAATATGAGTTAACATTTTAGAGGACGTGATCACCCGTGGGTTTTAAATATTGAGCGATGATCATCAGGTCACCTTTCTTACCAAAATGGTTTTCGAATGAAACCCTTCAACCTTTCATGGCCATACTGCTGGGGAAAGAAAATAAAAGTCAGGGAGGTAAAGGTAATGTTTTTTAATGATAAGGCAGCAGCCAGATGAGGCCCAGGTGTAGGAGAAGGTTAGGCGCATGTGTGTGTGTGTGTGCGTGTGTGTGCATGCAGTGTTTCTTTGCAGAGATGCGTTTTCCATTCACACCAGAAAATAGATTTCTGCAGAGCTTCTCTCTATCTTGCCATCTAGAAGTCTCTGCCTCCCTGCTTCACTTACTTTCTTTGTTATGGCATTTCTGCCTTAATAGATATTACACAGTGGAGTGTGACAGGTGAGATGGGAGAGAGAGAGAGAGTGTGTGTGTGTGTATACGTGTATATGTGTGTGTGTGTCTCCAACCCTAACACCCCCCCCCCCTCTGTAATCCCCTGCCCAAATCAGCCTCTCTGGTATCTGTCTATTCTCTGCTTCCTAATGTGATATGGGCGTCTGCTGTGTGATTATAGATGGAGCTGTGTGTGTGTGTGTGTATATGTGTGTGTGTGTGTGTGTGTGTGTTTTGTGCCCGCCCACCGTGGCGCCTGCCCACTGCAGGAAGTGTGGGGTCACAGTGTCTGGACTCCCCCCCCCCCCTTTAAATACCCAGAAACTGACACTGCCCCTTTAAGAACTTTGCCTATGGGCAGAGTCGCCTTGATTTGCCATACAGAGAGAGAGAGAGAGAGAGAGAGGGGTAAGTGTATACAATATGGGGTTGTGTGCTCGCTTGCTGGTGAGAGTGATTGAGTGCTTGTCAAATTGTGCGAGTACATGTGTGTGTGTGTGTGTGTGTGTGTGTGTGTGTGTGTGTGTGTGTGTGGTCCTGGGAAGACAGTATGAGCCACCATGTGGGGATCACGTGTGCTGCGGCCAGATAGAGAAGCCTTTGTGTGTTTGACGGTGAACAGATGCGGAAGATGCAGCGCACCTCAAGTCACCCACACTGTACACACATGCATACACACACTTAACTGTATGCATACACACTCACACATACGCTGTACACACTCTCTCTACTCCTCTCTCACATGCTCACTGTCTCCTTCACACACAGGAACCGCCTCACACACCCTCACTCGTTAAACTCGCTCGATGCGGCTGCGTTGCAAATGAAAAATTTCCATTTTCAGCCCCTAATACTTAGTAGGTATGAAATCATTGTGGTTTGGAGAAAACACACACACACACACACACACACACACACACACACACACACTCGCAGCAGTGTGATTAAAGGCCTGAGTCAGTCCATTTGGAATGCGACGGTTAACTGTAATGGCATTGTGCAACTGGATAGTACAGTTTAGCACCTTTACACAGGTATGTGGGCTTGGCAGGGCTTGCCTGACCACTCTCCTGCACACACACACACACACACACACACACACACACACACACACACACCTAGAGACACAGAGTGCATCCCCGGGCTAATGCCTATATTACCTTCTTGCCTTTAACAGACCTTCCCCATAAACACCTCTCATGCCTTCTCCACCATTGCACACACACACACACACACACACACACACACACACACACACACACACACACACACACACACAAAAGGTACACACGCGCGCACTCGCAGTTGCTAAAGAGCTCCTACAACTTATCAGCCTTCAACAAAAAGAACACAAACTCACTTTTGTTCTTTTTCTGAGGTGCATTTCTTTTTTTGGCCTGTACAAAGTAGCTGCCTCAGGCTGCATTTCTCAGAGACTGTGTGTGTGTGTGTGTGTGTGTGTGTGTGTGTGTGTGTGTGAGGCGAGTTTAGACGTGTCAGCAGCCTGCTCCTCCTCGCTTTAATGTTGTTGTTGTTTTTGACCTGCCAGCAGTGTGTCGGTGCAGTCTGCGGCGCCCGGAGAGAGAGAGACACTTACCTTACCTTAACGTTACAGAGCTGACAGTAACAGACCTTCAGCACAGACACACACGGCTTATCTGGGTGCTTTGCATGGTAGAGGCTTCAGCGACCAGTTCTACCAGTGTCTCCTCATGCCTGTGTGGTATTACAAAGTCACTGACTCACTGTTTTACGATTTAAAAAGTCTTCATTCTTTGCCATTTTGCAGTGTGCAAAAGAGGAGACATATGTTGGAGTCGATGCAGCTGCAAATACGCGTTTAGATTTGCTTCGATAATCTAATAATGCATAGTTTGAATGGGAACAGTGATGTAGTCAAACAACCACCAACATGAACAAAAATCTATTATATTTTCATTAGTTTATAACTTTCCCCTTAAATGACCCTATCCTCATATAACTTTGCCCCACTTTGATGCTACTTATTATGATGTGTACTATGAATTTAGGTCATAAAGATTTATGCCAGCCCTTAAAAAAGGAGTTATACTCAAATTAGTAGTTAAACTCAAAAACTGCAAAGAAAAAGGAGGCTAAAGTGAGTTTAGGTGGGTTTATCCTCCGCTACATCCCACAGAGCGTCACAGTGTGTTTTTCCTACTTAGCCCCGCCTCTTTGCGTGAATCTGAAGATCATAAATGCAAGGTGTTTGTGTTTGGTATAATGTTGCTCCACGCAGGTACGTCAGATGCCGTTTTGGGACGTGTGACGGAGTTGACAAGTCAGGGTTTCGGAGGTTTGACGACAAAGCGGTGTTTAGTTTTTTGGGGTGGCGGGGGGGCGGGGGGGTGGTTGACGTCACGAGGATGTGCCGCCGTCGACCGCTGTGGCTCTGAACGCTGTCTACAGCTGTGTTTGTAAGGGACGCTTTCTGCTCGCCTGATGTGGTGTGGTTTGTGTGTGTGTGTGTGAGAGAGAGAGAGAGAGAGAGAGGGAGGGAGGGAGGGAGGACAGAGTGAGCGTAGAGGCAGCAACTGACGAGTCCTAAAAGGGTCTGAAAATATCCGTCAAACACTCTTTCACACGTGCTTGCACAGGCATTATACACACACACACTCTCGCTCTTTCTCTCTCTCTCTCTCTCTCTCTCTCTCTGTCTGTCTTTCTGTCTCTCTCACACACACACACACACGCACACTTCACAGGTCCAGATTTTGGCAGTGGGGCTGCCGGGCTGCTTTCATTAGCGTCTGTCTAGACACGATTTATTACCAACTGTTCGTTCTCGTCTTCTCTCCTACTCTCTCTCTCTCTCTCTCTGTCTCTCTCTCTCTCTCTCTCTCTCTCTCTCTCTCTCTCTCTCTGTCTGTCTGTCTTCCTATTTGTCTGGCTGTGGGCTTACAGCTGCTGCATTATTAGGCGGTCTCGGTGCGTGCGTGGTGCGTGCGATGGGGTTCTAGTTGGTGAGTCTGTCTGTCACCCTCCCCCTCTCTCTGTGGGCGTCATTTTCCTGCTTGTCCCGGAGAGGAAATCTGTCTGTCATGTTGTCTGTCACTTCATCTCTCCATCCGTTTTTGCATGTATGTGTGTGTGTGTGTGTCTGCGAGTGCGTGTGTGTGGGAGTTGGAGCTCGTTTGATCTTTTGCGAGCCAGGCCCGGTTTGACCATGACCTTTTACTGAAGCCATGTGGCAGAAGTTCACCAAGCCAAACAGCCCCAACCACAGTCAACCCAACACTCCTCCTCACTGTCTGTAGCTCTGCCAGGTCTGGCCTCACTCCCACACACACACACACACACACACACACACACACACATACATGCATGAATGTTTACAGGAAAATGAGATAGAAAACAGATTTGCTACTTCTCTCTTGCATGCACACACAAAGAAATCTGTCCTCCAATTCGCAGTTTAAACTCAGTTGCTTGGGCTTCACTGGTGTGACATTTGCCATCTTGCCAAAGTAGTTCTTGTTCTTGTATAATAATGTATCTGAAAGAAAATTAAAAAAAAATCATCAGTCTTATCTCTCTCTATTTCAGTCTTTAGCAATCATGGGAGTTTTTAGAAGAGATATACTGTATATCAGGTGGACAAAAACGTAGAAACACCATGAAAAAGGACTTTCACTTTGAAATAACCGAGTCAGAATTACAAAGTCAACTACACACCTGAGTCATATTAAATTGGATGCCATGTAGTAATATGTGTCATCTTTCAAAGAGGTCAGACAATCACCACTTTTCTATGTGTGTTCAGAGTAACACTAAGAGTTCCAGAGATGCCAAATAGGAGCATCAGTCACAACAACTGCAAAATCATTAATGTGGC
>NW_027282653.1:0-90699 GCF_046629955.1 Centroberyx affinis
TATAGTATTATATATAGTATTATAGTACAGATAGTATTTTATATTGGTAACACTTTACAACAAGGGTCAATAAGTTAATGCTTAATAAGGGTTAGTTAATGCTTAATAAGCATTAGATAACCCTTAATTAACAGTTAACTAATGTGTAATTCACCTTGGTGTTCATGTTAACTAAGGTATTAATTTATACATTATTTAATAGTTTATAAAGATGACTATTAGCCTAAATCATGTATAAATTAATACCTTAGTTAACATGAACACCATTAGTAAATGATTACCAGACACATCAGTTAACTGTTAATAATCCTTAACTTAGTGACCCTTATTGTAAAGTGTTACCTTTATATTTTGCTGTAGCATAGTATTATTATTTACTGGCTGTCACAGTATAGTATGTCATATTTTTTAAAACATTATGAAATAGTATGATGTTTTGAATGCGTTAGTGTAGTATGATTTGTCTGTCTGTCTCCATGATCACACTTCATTAAATCAAGGAATAAACCAATGAAAAACAGAGATGTAAGAGCAAAGAGCAAAATTTAGAGGGTATGAGACTGTACCACTGTACTGTATGTTAACAAGAAATGTGTGTAACTGTATGAATATGAAGCAGGGCTTTGCTGAAAAAGAGCGTGTGTGTGTTCAGTCCACTTTCCTTGAATAAATAAAGGTTTAAAAAGCCATTCCTGTCACTTCATTTGAATCCTGCTCTTCTGTCTGCTGATGCCAAATGAGAGCCTGACTAAAACAACAACATGGAGTAGAAAGGTCTGTTGCATTGACTTTGTTTGGTCACTTGGTGGAGCCAAATATGTGCTTAATGTTCCTGGGAGCGTCTGTGCAGGAGCCACTGTGCACAAATTTGAACTTAATCCAAATTAAGCAACCAGATGATTTGGTTGTATTATCAGATGGTTGGTTAATAAAGTTATATATAGCCTCCTAGACTTTACAATGAGCTCTTATCTGAAGCAACTTTAAAAGTCCAAAGGCTGCACTGCTATTAATAGACACTCTTATCTGAAGCAACTTTCAAAGTCCAAAGGAGGCACTGCTATTAATAGACACTATTACTACCAGCTGGAGGATGTGAACCAGGGACCTTCTAGTTACCTGTCCTGCTCTCTGACCACTGGACCACATCTCCTATCTGGAGAAACTGACCTGATAAACCCTGCTGAATGAATTCCCACCATGTCAGCTGGTTGAAATAAGAACAGTAAACACAGTTGGTCCTTGAACCTAGGCTCTTCTGATCACTAGACAGATTCTCTATCCACTGGACCAGCAAGGCTTTATGGAAGCCTTCCTCTGACTGATAACCTCTGTTGGAAAGAGTCTCAGCTGAGTTCAATACCAAGACTGGAAAAGCAAGTGTGATTTAAAAAAAAAAAACGAGTTCAAACCTCTTCCACAGACCTCAGATCAGTTCAGATATCTAATGTAAAGACCCCTTCAGTAACTCAGAATCACAGACCTCAGATCAGTTCATAAATCTAATGTAAAGACAGTAACTCAGAGTCACAGACCTCAGATCAGTTCATAAATCTAATGTAAAGAGTCACAGACCTCAGATCAGGTGAAATATCTTGTGTCCAGAGATAGTGTAGAAGACTCCGGGAGGTCTGGGATCGAATCCCACCAGACAGCAGCAGCAAGGTGAGTCAAGAGACACTGAGAGTCAATATATAAGGTGTGTAATGAAAAAAAACAAAAGAAATCACTGGTATCCACTCCCTGATACTTAACACCTTCAAAATAAAAGCACCACACAAAATGACATCTGAAATCACAAAATACATTAACCCCAACACAATAGGGGGAAAAACATGCCAAGAACTGGAACAAAATAAAAGCACAAACCAAAATGACAACTCAAAACAAATGGGGAAAAAAACAATCAAAACAAAAGCACAACTCAAACAAATGGGAAAAAAACAATCCAAAGACTACATCAAAATAAAAGCACAACTCAAACAAATGTGGGAAAAAGCAATCAAAATAAAAGCACAAACCAAAATGCAACAACACAAAATGAAATCCAAAACAAAATCTCAAATAAGATCATTTTATATATATATATATATATATATATATATATATATATCTTTAAACAAATCTGCCAATATTTCCAGGTATCTGAACCACTTCCAGAAACAAGGGCTCACTTTATATCAAATTTTCAGTTAAACAAATTATTATTATCATCCTTTAACACGATGGTCGAAATGTTTCAGAGGCTTTTCCACCCCGACAAGAGGAAACTCTGAGGAAACAGTGAATATTTAAATTTTTGGGATTTTTTTTCACATGAAAATTCTCAAATTTGAAGAACAGTGGCACAAAATATCAGCTGTCAGCAGCTTCTGTTTGGCAGAGAATAAACCTGTGTGTGTGTGTGTGTGTGTGTGTGTGTGTGTGTGTGTGTGTGTGTGTCTTTGTCCAAGGACACCAAGTCACCAGGTAACAAACATTACTAACAAGGATTTTTAACCCTTCATGTACCAGTAAAGCAGAACTGACTGAGAGGCAGTGAGGTGAGATGGAACTTTATTGATCCTGAGGAGAAAAATGGTCATTAAAGCTGCAAAGAATAGAGACTTTACAGTTTTATTACCAGTCTGCTACCAACCAGCCGTGTCTCCATCATGGAGGAACACTGGAGAATTGTCTGTTAAGTTAAAATAAAGTCTAAATCTCTACCAAGCAGCTAGAAACAGAGAGCAGCTGAGTCAGCTTGTTGTGGTGTGGCTGTAGATCCATTCAGTAACGTTCTCAGTAAAAGTGAATAGTGTGATAAGGTGGATTTGTTCTTAAATGTCGGTTACTGTGACACAGTAAACTGTCTTGTCTTCAGCCCTGTTCTGAAATATGTTTTTCATCTTTGGGGATAAATGCTTTTTTTTGTGTGTAAATTGAGAATCTTCCAACAATTACTTCCACGCTTACAAACACGTTTCGCAGCCAAGCTTTGTTCAAACCCACAGAACTTTATTTTAACTTCTAGTCGATATCCCAAAGATACCAAACATGTCAGGCTGAATTATAGGGAAATGTGTATAAAATGATGCACAACACATCTAGATTTTTTCCATTTGATGTAATGGAGCAAAAAATGGCATCTTGGGTTTGAATATTTCACTCACTATAAACACGATATAGCTTCAGTGATGCTTCAGCGAGCAGATACAGAATATGGATGTGGTGTTGTTCAGTATGGAAGAAATTATTTTTCTAACTTTGCAGTTACACTTAAGAGGAAATTTAAGGGGAAACTCAGGGTGCGAGGGGTTTAAAAAAAGCCTGAAAAGGGGAGATAAAAATCATTTGGTGTCAAAGTTTATGATTGTGTGTGACTGTATTCATATAGCATAGGCTACATTTTATAGTTATTTACTCCCATTTCTGATATTCAGCTATTTACATTGCAAGCAGCCTGAGACTCTTTGGTTCATCAACAACATTTAACAAAACATGCGGAGTCACTCGATCATTTTAAGCATTCTTTTATTAACTTTCTCTTTTAAACACAACTAATGCATTTATAAATGGTTCCTCTATTCCATCTTAACAGTCCAAATACAAATGGATGAACACAGGAAGGGGAAAAAAAAAGAAACATATGTACACAATAAACCACAACAGCACTCTGTGTTGGGGAAAGCAGTCAAGGCAAGCAAGACATCAGTCAAAAACTTTAACTTCATAGTGTGCGCTGGTACCCTGAAAATTAAGTGTCTCATACAAACTTGTATAAAAAATAGCAGTTAAGCCAATATCTGATGACTACTTAAGTATGTTATGTACCTAGTACAAAATTAAATAACAATAAAATAACAGTAAATATTGGCATAAAGAAATAATACGACTACACATATAGAGATTTATAAATAAAACAAACATGGAGAAAATTGTAATAATAATAATATGAAAAACAAAAACAACCGTACATTAAGGAGAACAGTATTCAGAAGAGACATGTGAGAGGGGGGGGGTTAAAAACAGAAATCCTCAGCATTCACATTATTCAACACGACCAAACAAAAAATCCATTCACTTTTTTTTTGGACACGGCCACCAGGGGGCAGTACAACCACACACACACACACATGTTCTACGCTAGCAGGGGAGGAGGGATGAGGGGGGGGGGAAAGCTACAGTATCTATATGGCTAAAGCCCAGAGCAGCTCACAGGATGGCTCGAAGCTGACAGGTGTTACGGAGGAGCAGAGGGCCGCGGTGACACCGATGATGAGGAACAACGGGGGACACACCATCATCACACCTTCCATTTAAAAGCAATGGTCCACTTAGTTTTAACATGGGGGTTATAATCTATTCACCAAGATCGGATGCAGCTGGACGAGTTTGTAGCGTTTGGATTTTTACGTCCCATTCATTTGATTGAGGCATGAAAATAAACTGAAAACTGACATTTAACACGTTGGAGAACAGATTCAACAACAGATCCTGCTGCTGTGATCTTCAACTGACTGTTGGTCCAACGTTTTAGAACAGAATTTCGCCCAATAGCATTTTTATTGATAGAAGAGAACATAGCGGAGGGATACCATTTAGGAGAGATAGTTCCTGTTTGGGAGACCGGATCTTCTTTTGTTTTTAAATACAAATTTTTGTGTAAATCTGTTGTTTAAACCAGTGGTTCTCAACATGGGGTCCGGGGACCACCAGGGGTCCTTGAGGGGGTTCCAGTGGGTCCCCAGCAAATTGATGAATTGTTAAACATCAGCATTGTTTCATTTACATGAAGTTAGCACAATTAGAGAATGTAGAGGAATGACTGTTTTGATCATAGTTTCTCTGTTATCTCTCTACCTACAATACAGATAGTCATGGGATTCTGGACAAAATCATATCTAACAATAAAGATATTCTCAGATTTGGGTTTGAGAGACAAAATCTCATCAAATGGGGGTCCGGGGCCCAAATGTGGACTAAATTAGGGGTCCTTGATATGAAAAAGGTTGAGAACCACTGGTTTAAACTGTTCACCAATGTGATCAATGTCAGTTTTCAGTCTATTTTCATGGCCTCGTTCAAATTAATAAGTAAAAATCCGAACACTACAAACTCATGGCGGTCAAGTGCTGAATAACCCCCATGTTAAAACTAAGTGGAACATTGCTTTAAGCTCACGGCTGAGTGTGCCGCCGATAAAACGACGACAACGTGTCACTTCCTGGTTTAGATCACAAGGCTTTACACAACACCCACGAAAAAGAAAAAAAAACAAAAACAGAAATCACATCATCTTTAAAATGCAGCCAGCGCATTTTTTCTTTTTTCTTTTTTTTTTTTTTTTTTTACACATCACAAAACCTTCAGAAAAAAAAGGGGGGATGGTCGACCACATGGAGCGAGAGAGAGAGAGAGAGAGAGAGAGAGACTCAGGAGACGAACACGAAACAAAAAAACGACAAATAAAGAGTCGCTTCATAAACAAACAACAGTGTTGCAGGTGAGGTTTGAGTTCTCCGTACAGAGAATGCTGGCTTGTTGAAACAGAGGGAGAAGCCGTTTTTGTTTTTTTTTTGTTTTTTTTGTGTTCTACCCGTTAGGAACGAGTTAGCCGACCGGCGGCTAACGTGTAGCTTCAGTGGAAAATACATGTTGAAAAGTGTGCGGGGGAAACAATCACCCCCAAACACACCGTCATGCTCACAGAAGGAAACTCGGCAAAATGCTTCGCACAAGAAGAAGAAGAAGAAGAAGCAGCTGCCTCGGCCATTACTGTGACTGGTCGTAGCGTTTTCTTTTTTTTTAAAAAGACTACAAATTCATACAAAGAGATGAAAAAAAAATAACAGCTGTCCTGAAATATACAGCACAAAGAGCAAGAGGATAAGGAAAAGCAGAGCTCGAGAGCCTCTATAGAAATCCGACGCCGGAGGAACACAAAAGGAACTCTCCAGCCGGAGTAGAGATTGTCGTTTCCCTTCCAAAATGGGGATACTCGTGTTTTGGACAACAACAGCAACGACGAGGACGGGGCGCGGCTCGCTCGTCACGGGGTTCACCTTCTGCTTTCTCCAGGGGAGTCTAGACCCTGCTTAGCAGAGTGGATCTGTGGAGACACAAGAGAGGGGCAGCTGTTAGCGGCAGGACATCACTCACAAAACAATAATAACATTTTCAAATCACACCGGCAGTTATATGTATACTGTGATTTGAAACAACAAGAACAAGATCTCAGTCACACACACAGACACAGACAGCTTGTTTTCTTTGGTCTGAACAGTAGTGGAAAAGTTGACTTTCACTATGTGTATGTATTAATCGGATCGAAATGCAATATATCGCAATACAAAAATGTGACAATATGTATCGTGGGGTAGAAAAATGAATCATCATTTTATTCTGCTGTAGTAATCACAAATGTGACGCTTGACCGTTACAATTTCACAAATTAATATTAATTATATTATTTGCATTTTGTAATGGCATTTTTAAATTGTTGTTTACATTCTGGCAAGCCAAAGCCATCGCTAGAAATATTTGTGACTTAAACTTTTATTTATTTCATCGTATCGTGGTTGTATTGAATTGTATCGTCCCATCCCTAATGTTTTACTATTCTTGTGTTTTACTATTTTTGTGGCTTCCTTTCCACTGCAAACTCTGCTTTTAGATAATTGAAATATGAATCAAGTTTATTGTTATATTCCAATGCTATAACTTTATCAAGCTCACTGAACATCGAAGCCAGGTGTCTGTATAGGCGTCCAGTGTAAACAGCACATGGGGTCGTTGCATCAGATCCTGTTTATTGGTTAATCCACTCTTAGACTTCCGACTCCTCCGCTCTTTTCTTTGCCATGGTCAGATGAGAGGAAGGGGGGGGGGGGGGGGGGTTGGGGGGTGGAGGGGGAGATTCGTGCGTCCCGAGCCGAGCGCCACACACGTTCTGCTGACACGGCCCGACTGGAATAAAGTGACAGATCGTGTCACAGCGGAGGAGGCGAAAGCTCGCGGGGCAGGAGAGGCTTGGCAGGCTCTCAGGAAACGTGACCACACACACACACACACACACACACACACACACACACACACACTGCCAAGTGGATTCAGCCGGTCCAGCACAGCCAGGATCTGGATCCAGTCAGACTGACACCCGGCCTCACCTCTGACCCCCTACCAGCAGATTTAACCATCTGATTCATGTGTGTGTGTGTGTGTGTGTGTGTGTGTGTGTGTGTGTGTGTGTGTGTGGGTGTGTGGGTGGTCATCTAGCTTAAGCCTCACTCTCAGCTATGAATCATTTGTTCAGTGTCTATAAATAGCAGTTCTATTTTTCTGCTGCGTGTATTTTCACATTAACTGTCAGTCCTGTTAAAGTGCTGATCCTACAGTTCCTTGTTTTTTTTCTATTTTGGTGACATTTCTGGTTGATAGTTGTTGTTTTTTTGCACTGCATTTCTATCAAAGAACCGCCATTTATTTATATGAAAATGTTGCAAATTCTTACTTTTAGCTACAGGATATTGATTCCGTTGTGTTAAAAGAACTGAAACCCTTAAAAAGGCAGTGATGGATGGGACAGAAATCATAAACGCTGAACAACTCGCTTCGTCTCTGCTGAGAAATAAAAAAGCTCCTGACTCGCTTTGTTGTCAAATTAAACTTCAGAGTGTGATGCGAGCCGGGCTCCAGAGAGAGGACAGACCCCCCCCCCCCCGTCAGCTCCCCCGGGCCTCCTGACTGAGTTACTACTACAACTGCACAAAGACTATCCTCGCTCTCATCCATCTTCCTGGAGGTTTACACGTACACACACACACACACACACACACACACACACATTAAATGTCCAAAGTGCTGTGTGATGAGGAGGGTATGGTGTGTGCATAGGATGTAATTGTGTGAAAATGACTGATGTGGTGTCCTGCGTGTGTGTGTGTGTGTGTGTGTGCACATGTGATGGTGTGACCAAGAAGAATGATGAGCACATGCACTTCTGCTTTTGTGTGTTTGTGTGTGTGTGTGTGTGTGTGTGTGTGTGTGTGTGTGTGTGTGTGTGTGTGTGTGTGTGTGTGTTTAATGCATTTTATTGAGTAGCGTGCAGGTCAACGTGCGTCTGACCTACATCCCACTGGGTATGCGTGGTCAACTTGGATGCGGGAGGGAATATGGGGTGACAGCCATGATTGAAAGACTCTAAACCCCTGGGGGTGTATGTGTGTGTGTGTGTGTGTGTGTGTGTGTGTATGTATGTAGGGGGGGGGGGGTTTATATACACACCTCAGAGACTTCCATCTGTCCTTCTCCATGTTGTTCTCAGGACCTTCGCTCTCGTACGAAGCCAGATACAGCGCTGTGGTGAGAAAAAACAAAAGGAAACATTTGAGTTTTCGTTCCAGCATCTGGAAAATGCGGCACCTGCTCGGACAAAATGATCGCTAGCATGAAATTAAAGACTCGCTATTAAATATTACTGAAGTTATTAACTATATCCCCGAGTCCCCGCCAAAATGAAACATAGCCGTGTGAAATGAAGACCCAGTGGAATTAATTTTAGGTCTCTCAAACTTGCTTTTTCCTCTCATTCTCTCACTCTTCATCCTCTGCTTTTACGGGTTTCCAATCACCTTAGTCCTTTCTGTATTGATCGGTGAACAAACACCAGGCTTCACTGACCAGCGGATGCCACGTCCTTCGTTTATTCACGGTATTTTCAAAGTTACATAAGCGTAGTTAACGGTGGAAAGCTTTGTTATGATACATGATTCTGATGACTCATCTTCAAACCGGACAGTGTGTTTTTGAATGTGTGTGTGTCAGCCCAAAACAGGCCTGGAACTAATCTGAACAGGATGCTATGGGTGTGGTGTGACGTCAGGGTGATGAAGATGAGTTTGAGTCCGATCTGTTTTGAGAGTTTCAGCGTTCTGAGATGCCAAAACGTTCTATTGAGACACACCCACTAGTGTCGGGCGACTGGACAAATACACGGGGGATCGGTAATATTTAATAAACGGAAAAACTCCACTGGCATCAGGGTTTTTAACTGTTTTTGTTGTACAGTTTGGTTTTATTGGTCTGTTCCACTTTTAGCTGTGGTCTTCTTCCTAAAACTGTACATTCCGCATTGTTAAACCTTTGTTTTGCAAGTCATAATGTTAAATAAACTCAAAGTCATGGGCTGAACCCATCACCGGTGGAAATTCCCTTGCCGATTTAAATTCCCCGTACAGATCTTTGGTCATTTAAAATGTGGCCAAGTGCAAAACTCCAGAAATGATGCTCAAGTTGATTTAAATTTCATTTAGAGCCTGAACACAGCAGGGTGTGTTGGTTTTCATGCTACTGCTTCCTATTGACTGATACTTGCTCAGGTTGTTTTTGTACATATTTAAAATGTAAAAATACCCCTTCCTTGCGCATTTAAAAGCTATTTTTCAACTCAAGTCGTCTCACCTACACTGTGCATACTGTGTGTTTTTCACTCCTTATATGTGATGATGATTGGTTGACAGGAGGTTTTACACTATTGCCCAAACATAACACCCCCCCACCCCCCTCCTCTACCCCCACCACTACATTCTAGTCTTGTTAAATGGCTCTCTGTTCTCAAAAGGAAGACCAGGTGGGGTATGGAGCTCACGGATGGCCGGTCGGTCCTGTTGGTGCATCAGGAGGATTACACAGACTGTCCTGTCTAGCTATGATAAGAGACTGATAAGGGCCGGGCCCAATGACAGCTCTTTGATCTAGATTAAAAGGGGAGGGGCTTCTGTCGGAGCAACCGAGGCGTGGGATCGATGCTGCTCAAGTATGGGGAGCTGATAACAAGGTGTGTGTGTGTCGGGTTGAGGCTCAGCTCAGATTACTGGCAAAAACAAACAAAGCCCTTTTGTTTCCCCAGGTCGATTATATTTTAGCGTGCTATTTAAATAAAGCTTGATTGATTGATTGACTGGCGTACCGTCTTCGCTGAACACCGGCGCAGTGAGCAGGTACTGCAGGATCTTGCGGTCCTTCTCGAACGGACACTCCACCTTCTTCCAGGTCATGAACTCGCTCACTTGCTTGGCGAGCTCCCAGAATTTCTAAAAAGAGAAAAATAAAAAAGGTTAATATTCACATGGCTGCCACAAAATGTTTTAAGAAGTGAATCCAAATGATCCTCTATCAAACGTCATCACTTAAGTGAATATTTTGTGTAGTCAGGAGGATCTGGCTCTGACCCTTGACCTCCTTTGTAAGCTGCTTGTTTGTAATGTTTGGTGTGATAGGAATTTATTTTAATGTTGCAATGTTTCTGAAATCTGTTGGTCTTTTGACATTTTAAGTCCTTTACTGTCAGGTTGTCTTTATCCTTTAACCTTATGAAGCACTTTGTATCAAGTGATTTAGTGTTCAAGGTGCTATATAAATAAAGTTGCTCTGGATAAGAGTGTCTGGATATTCACTGAACACCGGTGGTTCATTTGAATGGGGTTTGTCGTCTCCCACTTGTTAATTAACAGTCATTAGGAGAAAGATAAAACAAATAGGATGTACATTAACAAATCAAACACTGCTGAATATTATCGCTGGGAAAGTCTGGTGGGGAAAGTGAAGGAGAAATGTTTTTTTCCCTGCCTCACTAGCTGCCATCACGCTGCCTTTGAGCAAGGCACTTGGCTCTGAGTGGCACCAGTGACCAGCAGGAGGAAGCTGTGGTTGACCTGGGCCAGTCCCGAGTGAGAATGTGTACAACTGTATGACTGTGAAGCAGGGCGTTGCTGAAAAAGGACATACATATGGGCGCAGCAAACCTTCCCATGATAAAATGAAGCTTAAAAATAAGCCTCTGATTCAGAATAGCTGTTAGCAAAGGCCAGTGGAAATCTTTGTGTATATTTGGTCACTACTAAGTGTGTTTTGTTCCATGGAAACAGCAGAAACTGAGGCAGTCAAGTCTTACTTCCTCGTTCTCCGGCACTCTTGGGGAAGTTGAATAAAATAGCAGCCAATCTGTTGGCACGCATAGTAAATATGCTGATGTTTAGAATGTGGGGAAGTAGGCGACGGGGAAAACTGTCCTGGTTAAAACCTGGGGAAATTCCCCTGGGAAATTTTAACATTCGACGCACCTCAAAGTTGACGTGTCCGTTCTGCAGCCTGTTGGCGCATCCCTCGTTCAGGAAGTAGATGTCTTTGATCAAGAGGCTGAAGAAAGGGATGACAATCTGCAAGACAACAGAAAGAGAAAGGGATTAAATTTCACTGAAGAGATATGAAGGGGATTTCCACATGATTCATAGGTAAACGGCTGCGGTGTGGGATCTTTATATAAACCTGTATTCAAAGGAAGGGGGTCACACCTGACAAAGAGGATCTACAATGTTTGACTCAATTACATGGCGGGAAAAACAAAAAAAAACAAAAAAAACATGGACACAGGACACTTGTGGATGACAGCTGAATCCATTTGGCATTTGACTATTAAAATATTCAAAGTAATGGTTGACCGCAGTGTGTATAAATAGGACCTTTATTAACCACAAAAAAAAAATACCAGACACAAATTCCTCTAGCCGAAAATGGAGAAGTGAGACAGAAGAGAAAGAGGTTTGTTAGGGAGAAAAATCCCCCTTTAAAGTCCCTTAAATAATTCATCGGCACCTTCATGCACTGATGTAGGTCAGTGCTGACTGAGGCCTGACACTGATGCTGATGGAGAACATGCAGAACCACCAGACACCGGGTAAAGGCCAGTCAGCTTTGGGCTGGTAGGATTTGTCTTTTCTACCAGTTAGTTTGGCAGGTAACCAACCATCATATCAATGTCCTATTATATAAAAAAAAACATCAAATTGGCTGGTTAAATCTGGTATTTATCAGCCACTGTGGCTTGTAGACAAAACATCACATTCCTTCCAACCAGTGGAAGAGAGTATAGTCTGAGCAGAGTCTGTCACTTCTCCCCTCTCCTGCCTGTCCCATCTCAGCCCGGCCCGGCTCCACCCTGGGACATCAAACATTCATGACAGAAGCTTTTTTTAAAGAATGCCACGGGGGAAGGGAAGAGACTCAGCTGTACCTCCGCCTGAGACATTTCACATCCAACATCATCTCTCTTTTCTGCTTTTCATGTGTAGCATTTAGTCAAGATAATACTCAAGATCATACTTCAGTATAAACCATCTATCCTCTTTCCTCGTATTAGTTAATACAGGTTTTTGCAAAGCTGGTGAATCCATTGGATGTGTATTTTTTTTATATATATACTCTCCATAGATTTGCACTGAGATTACGTGAATTTGTGCCCCTTCAAAACATTTTGGGTGCACTGACAACTCAAGTGAAACCAGGAAGGATGCAAATAAAGCAAAAATGGAGGCGATATGGAGAGCTTAAAACCAGAAGGGTGTACCTGGTATTTTGGGCAAAAATTAGATCTATATGTCATGTAAAAGCTCTTTAAGAGATTTATTTACTAGAGTAAGCATCTATATTTGTGTATTTATGTGATGAGTCCAGTCCAGAAACTACTGTACAGTCCCTCCAGGAAACTGCGATTTTGCGATCACAATAATTAAAACGTGAATTCAAGAAATCTCCGCAATATTTGCGAGAGCTTGCAGTTTTGCAAAATTGCCGCAACTTTTCCGCATGAAATGACCAAATCAACAGACCGCTTGTGATTTGGACAAATTGTCGCATTTTGTGGAAGATGAACAAACCTCAACTGCCAACAAAAATTACTGCCATAGACCGTGCAAAACAAAACAAAAGCAGCAAGAATCGAGGTGAGTGCAAAATTCAAGCTCTTGGAAGAGTTAATAGCTTAAACGGAGAGTGGGAGAGAATAGGGGGAGGCTGTGTGTGTGTGTGTGTGTGTGTGTGTGTGTGTGTGTGTGTGTGTGAGAGAGAGAGAGAGAGAGAGAGAGAGAGAGAGAGAGTGAGTGTGTGTGAGAGAGAGAGAAAAAATCAAAAAAAATTTCCTTTGCTTGCAATTTTTCCAAATTCCTGCAATTTTACCGCAAAAAGACAACATAAAACCTCACAAATTGTATCGCAATTTTTGAGAAAAGCCGCTGCAAAATCAAGCATTTTTGGCCTCAATAATCACAAAAAAACTCAGACATACAGTCAGTCCCACCAGGATTTCGCTCAGTGTTTCACAGGTCAGTCGGACAGTGAGCTCTTCTCTCTGAAATGTTCCCTTCATCATCCAAGTTTGGAGTGTTTCGACAATAACAGCAGGGAGAAGCGATGTAACTGGATGTAAACTGTAATATGTCCTTGTAAGATGTCTCAGTGAGCCGTTGCCGTAACGACCAAACATGTGACACGCCAAGTCTGGTTTAGATCAGCTGTTTGGCATTTGTGAAAATGTTATTTCACCCAACATAGCAACAACTGTCTGATTATTCCTCACGCTGACATGGGCACAGGCCAAAACACTGCAGGGAAAAAAAAAAACGGGGTCGAGGAAAAAAACATGTTGCATAAATGTTGGCCGGGTTACTTCTGTTCCTCCAGCAAAGTCAACAGCTTTCTGCATGCCTGGAAGAGACCATAAACACCCCCCCCCCCCCCCCTCCAAAAGTAGAGGTCATAAGAGCGGGAACATACCAGACTGCCTGGGAACTTTCCGTTTCATGACCCCGACCCTTTGTCCGGGTCTGTTTGCATGCCGGGGCTCGGCTCTCGGCTCGGCTTCTCAAACCATAGATTTCCCCAAAAAGATCCCCCAATCCTGGAGGAACCCAAACCTCAGGCAACCAGATCCGTTACCGACTCCCGTCTCTCGGTCAGGAAACACTCACTCTCCTTCACTCTCTCTTGCCATGTGATGACGCGAGGATAAGCTAACCGCTAACGTCTGGCGACCCGCGATGCGTTACGGCGGTTCAGATGCGGTCAGGGGCGCAGAGAGGCAGCAGAGAACGCTATGTGATCTGGCAGGCGGCCATGTTTTCTTTTCCCTCCTCCCTTCAAGAGAACAGAACGTAGCTGATGAGGAGGAAACCGCGGCCCTCCTGTGCCGCTCTGCAGACCTTATCATGACCCACTTATAACTTCACCCCCGCGACCCCTCTTGAGCCTCACACACACTGTTACACAACCTTCCCCCCCCCCACCCCCCCCTCCCGTCCAAATCCCCCTGAGCGGCTGTTTATAGCGTAAACACGATGGGAACGCCGCTCCCGGACGATAACAAGGCCCCGAACGTGGACGTTTGTTTTCGCATCAGAGGCTGGAACGCTTCATAAGGACCTCGACATCAATGCTGCACTCAAGTTCAGGGCCTCAGTACAAGAAAGTAGCGGGGAAGCATGATAACCATCTGCACTTTTTTTTTTTACATAACTGTTATCAGCTTAAAGTGTGATGGAGCGGTTTGTCTGGGCTGCTAAAGAGAATGCAACATGCGTCACCAAACACTTAAAAAAACCCTTTTAGTTTAGGGTGTTTTGTTCTGATTTTTGTGAACCATCGAGGACAGCGTTGGAAACAAGTGTGTAAGTATGTATGTGGGAGTAAGTCACACATGTGCAAGTCACAAGCAAGTCTCAGGTCTTAACCTTCAAGTCCCCAAGCAAGTCCCAAGTTACTGTGGTGAGAATCAAGCAAGTCAAGTCGAGTCCCTGCTATAAGTCAAGCAAGAAAAGTTAAGTCATTGCTCAGGTCAAGCAAGTCATATGAAATTCTGATGATCTACCCCAGTTTCCACATTTAAAATCAGTTAAAAGACAGCGGTCGTGAAAAGTTGAGTTTTATTTTCAACATTAACGAAAACCTTTGAAGCCTGCTTACATCTTATAAATCTTACTGATGTTTCACATTTTGTGGCAATCAATAACAAGCCTCCTAAATGAACAACAAGTAAATATTTAATACAAAAAAAAAAAGTCAAGTCCTTTGGAGTCATCTGTCTCAAGTCTAAGCCAAGTCTCAAGTCATGAATACCAAGTCAAAGTCAAGTCGAGTCTTTTATCAATGTTAGTCAAGCAAGTCTCAAGTCCTCAAATTTGCGATTCGAGTCTGACTCGAGTCCCCCACCTCTGGCTTTTAAGTGTTATCCTCTGGGTTGTACTGTTGTTTGTACCACTTTATACCCAGTAAATCAATCAATCAATCTAGTGGTCAGAGAGACCATCCTGAAACTGAAAGATCATGTCTGATCCCTGTCAATTTTCCTTAAGCAGGATACTGAACCCCCTGCTTGCTCATTGGAAGTCACTCTGGAGAAGTGTGAGCTAAACGCCTACATGTAAATGAAATTGTGGGGAAGATCTGGAGGGCAGATGTTCCTCAAATTTAAGGTTTATGCTGCTAGATTTCTCAGGAAAGGGGAAATGTTCTCAGACCGTTTGGCAGATTGGACTCCGTCAACTGCCACCCACTCAACTGGATTCAGATTTTTTTATCCAAAAACTCCCAAGACTAGCCCACTTTCAAACTTTCCCACTGGTGGTTTTAATAAAATTTTAACCACATGATCACTTAATGAAACAAGCCGCACTTTAAATGTCAACTTATAAAATTGATTAGCACTGCTCACTACTGCCAGCAGCCAGGCACAGTGCAAGTTGAGACTGTACTAAAATAAGTCCTGCTCGGTGGATCATGTGTATGGCAAACTGAAAATTACACTCTAACAATTCAGAAAAGGTCGTGTTCTCCAAGGTATGCGTGTTTTCAGATAAGCACAGGCAACATTAAACTATCACATTCGGTCATGCAGTCCAGTGAGATGATCTCTCCTATAGAAAGAGATAAAAGTCACGTAGCGCTGCGACAGCTCGGCCTCACCTTCTCTCTGCTGCTGTTGGCGGTGATCGACCTCTGAGTGGCTCCTCTCAGCGCCGTCCTGTAGTTGTAGAAATTGCTGGAAGGATCCATCTGGTGCTGAAGAGAGAGAGAGAAATTGCACAGGATGAGTTTGACCACAGGTGAACTTCTTTTCAAAGCCTGACACTCGGCACCAGGAAGGCCAGTGGATTTTGGGGGTTTATGAGAGCCGTCAGTTCAGTTGGGTAAATATAATTTTTAAGCACCGTTAACTGTTGTGATATTGAAAATCTAACAATACTGGTTTGTACAGAAAGAAAAACTCATGGAGGGACATTTTGAACGCTTAAATCTGAAAACAGCAGGGAACTGATAGCCTTTCTAATGTAAATTGAACAAATGATGCAAGCAGTGGCAAAAAAATGGAAGAAATTAAATACCCCCTTCCCTCAAATCAACCCCCCCCCATAGCTCCTGTGTCTCACCCACACACACACACACACACACAACTCAGTAACTCAATCAAGCTCTCAGTGGTGTGACATAAGCTGTCTATGTCAGGAGATGGATGGTGCCATCAAGTCCATGACCTCTATCAAACCGGCAGCGGAGGAGCAAATTAACTCCGCATCACCGTCACAGCAAATACGGCTCGGTGGAACTGAAACTTCACGATTCACCTCAAAGACAGAAAAGGAGGGAAAAAAAAAAAACAGACGAAAGAAGAAGGTGTGTGATTGACGGAGAAAGAGGATGAGAAACAGAAAGTGAGAAAGAGAGAGAAATGGGATCATGCAAGCAAATGAGGCAGCAGCAGCAGGTAGTAAGGTAGGAAGGGAACCTGCAGGTCTGAGCCTTTGAAGGCAGCAGGATCCCGCTGAGGGTCCCGACCTGACTCCGCTCTGCATCTCTGCCACTTCACATCTCTAGACTTCCAAGCAGCCGCTGAGGACGAGCCTGACAGCCTGTTGGGCTCAGTTAGCCGCTCTTCCCCTCGCTATCTGGGGCTTCTACGGGCGCCGGAGGTGGAGGGGGGGAGGTGTATGTGATGTGAACCCCAGCTAGACCTCATCATCTGGGGCTTACAGCCTTCTGGACCCCCCCCACCTCCCCATGGAGCCGACACCATCGTGCTTGGTGTTAGAGTTGCTGGTTTGTTCATGCCTTAACACTCGACTTGGCTTGTGGAAAAGTGTGTTACGTCTTCTGAAAATGCCTACTGTGTTTTGTTCATTTTTGTTACATTTTTAAAAACAGCAAAATATGTAGCGCAGGAATGACGGGTTTCAAATAAAGAGTGATGCGACACTGGAGCTGCCACTGAGAAAAGGGATTCAGATGATAAGGTGGGCTGCACAATTACGGCAAAAAATAATTCTTATAATTGCTCTGCTAGATTTTATTATCACCCTTCTTAAGTTCTTATGTCCATAGTTGTCTGTAGCTGCTACCTGCATCGTTTTGTGAAATCGTGACTTAAATATTGTTCTGATATCAGTTCAAAACTGTTTCCAAAGCCGTTTTATAATTTTTTTCCTGTGCCATAATACCATATTGTGAATATTTTGTGTTCGTTTAGGGTTGACTCTGAACTTTGCCTCGTCCTGCACATCTCTATCCGTCAAATGGCTTGCTGGGAAGAGAAATGAAATGTTTCCGTACTGCTGATACGCAAATACTTGACGATTATTTAATCACAATATACGGTTACACATGATGAATTGTGCAGTTATAAAGGAAACACGTTGATTTCCGTTGTTTTCCTCCCATCTGTGTGGGAAATGGGTGAGTCACGTCTGCATGCAGAGCAAGGCCGATCTCTGATCCCCCACTCTGAATCTGAATCTGATCCATTTTCATAAAGTTTCTCTCAGCTGCGTTGTTTTCATCTGTCTTTGTCATTATGTTTAACCCAACAATTCATCAACGAGAGAGAGGGGGAGAGAGAGAGAGAGAGAGAGAGAGAGAGAGCTCCCCCACCCGCCCACAACACGGTTAGTCATCAGTGTCACACACACCCAAATCAAAGAGGCGCTAATATGCGTAGGCAGACGGGAAAACACACACACACGCCTCTGGAGTTGGACAATTAATTGAAAAACAAATGAAATCCCAATATTCATGACTGCACTTTCTAAATAGCAAGAGGCTGCTTTTTCCTGGCAGAGGGTATTGCGTTTCAGACGGGCTCTCCTGCTGGCTCACAAATCAAACCCCTTTATTCATTACATCCATAAATCCTAAACATCAGCACCTCATTTTTCACTTCGTGTTTCTTTCGAGCGCCGAAGAACAAAAAATTACGCAGAAAACGCTGCGTCTGCATGTTTTTGAAATTCAAACGTCGCAGTAATCAGCAAAAAAAAAACAAATCGCAATATAAATCTTTTTGGGCCGACTCACTTCTAGGATGTCAAACTTGGCCGTCTTGACTTTGCCCCAGGTCTTCTTCAGGCGGGACACCGGACTCATGTTCATCCCAGCTGCAGGGTGGAGCAGAGAAGACAAAAACAAAAACTACAATGAGAGAGATATCACACATCCAGGCACACACCCAAACATGCTCGCTTTAACACATGGCATTTTTCCCATTCAGCCAGACGCACATCCCCCCTTCCTCCCATGGCAGTCATCCTTCAGTTCGTACACCCCCCCCCCCCCCCCGCCCCCCTTTCTTTATACTGTTGTTTCTTCTGATGCAGCGAGGCAAAGGCCAAAGGAACAATGGAGTTAACACACGCCTCGTTTCCCCTCCCAACACTCTGCTTCCCATATGGTAATCCTCTGTGTGTGTGTATGTGTATGTATGTGTGTGTGTGTGTGTGTGTAGCGGGGTCAGCACCAGAGCAGAACTATTCTCATAACACCAACAACAACACAACACCCTCAAGTAAACAAAAAAAAAAAAAAACCTCAGCATTTTGCTCGGCACACGAAACGGAAATCTGACACCCAGCTGGTAAACCTCATCCTCCGAAAGCCCAATTTTTCTCATTGAAGTCTGTTTTCTTCCACTTTCCTAGAGATAATTTCAGTTTGACATCTCATTTCAACGCGGCATCCCGGGCTAAAAAAAAAAAAAAAAAAAAAAAAATCAATGAATGTTTAAAGAGCGACCACAATGGCATGCGAGGGCGTGTGTCAGAACGTGTCTTGCCTAGGAAGTCTACTCACAAAGACAGCCTGTGTGTGTGTGTGTGTGTGTGTGTGTGTGTGTGTGTGTGTGTGTGTGTGTGTGTATATAAGGACAGGTGTTGGCAGTGGTAGTCGGCCCCATTGGGACACACACACTCCCTTTATGCGAACATTAATACGACGTCTCCTCCTTTTGAGCGCTGACACAATGTGGCGGAGGAGTTTAAAAGAGGCGAGGGGGGGGTGGGGGGTGGGGGGGGAGATGGGTGCTGACAGCAGCCATCCCGGGACAGGACAGGACAGAGGAGGGGAGCCGCTCTCTCTTCCCACGTCGGGCGTTTGCTTTTCTTTAATCACATCACTAACACACACACACACTATCTCTCCCCTTGTGGCTCCCTGGAGAGCGGCCGGTCGGTGAAGAAGGGATTTTGCCTGTGGCGCTCTCTCTGGGGACGGGAGTCAGGCAAAAGCGAGAGACAGCTGGCACTCCAATATAGTCGTCTATACTCTCCATCACAAACCCCCCCCAATCCCTTCATCCCATCCTCCCCTAACTCTCTCTCTCCCTCTCTCCCTCCTCCCTCCTGTTCTCAAACTCTCTCTGGTCAGTGCTGACCATCTGCCTGGATGGGTTGCTGTGTGTCCCCCTTTCCAGCTGCCTCCTCCCTCTCTGCTCCACCCCACCGGACGCTCAAACGCACCCCCCCTCCTCCACCCATCCACCCCCCCTGGGCCTATAAGCCTGACCAGATGCCCTCCTCCCCAGCCGCTTGGACCTCGGACATCTCCTGGACCCCTGGGGACCCTCTGCCTCGCCTCCAGCAAGGTCTCTAAACTCTTTAGGGGGAGCTTTGGGTCTCTGTGTGTGTCTAAGCTTTATTTACCCTGGGAGGATTTGCAGCAAACATGTTTCTGTTTCAGCAAAGTACTCAGCTACAGATATTCACACCTGGGAGCAGTCCAGTGCAACCACAGTCTTAAAAAAAAAAAAAAAAACTATTGGATGTATCTTAAATTTCTGGGTCCATTTTGTAATCTTTTAGTGTATTTTTCTTGTTCCTGTGGATAACTGGCCAATCGTACACAATGTCACATCCCGTCCCGTCCAGATATTTCCAGCGCAGCTATAACGGAGTTTGATATCAGCAAGTGTTTCAGGATCTAAAACTTCAGCATTAAACGTCAGGTTTCGGTGTCAGCCCCCCAGAATCAAAGAGCGAGGGGCTTCTTTCTAGAGCCGCCATTTTGCACCATTTGGCGGTTGTTAAAAGTCGTTCCGGGAAACGTAGGAAATCACTAACTGAAGCAGAAGTAGACGAGGCGGGTTGAGGGAAAGTGGGCGCAACAAAAAAAGTTAATTATAACACTTAATCACAAAATATCTCCTGGAATGCAGTGAAGATCACAGATTGATGTCTAACAGCGTAAGAGGAGTTTTTCCTTTAAGCGTCTCATTCAGAAGCACATCAGTGAAAGATTTTGAGTGAGGAGAGAGGGTCCCAAAGTATCCAGGGTGCTTTGCGGCACTGTGTGTGTGTGTGTGTGTGTATGTTTCTGTAAATACAAGAGATCACAGGTCGATGGGTTTTCCTCCTTTGACTCAAGGACAAATTCTAGCGAGACAATTATCTCAATGAACAACTGTTCCATTTCCTTTTCTGCCGAGTCTCACTGACATCATTAGAGTGAAGTGAGTTACGTAACGGAGGTTATGGCTACAGGGGGAGATTAGATCGCTGCACAAATTGTCACTGAACAACAAATTGCATTTACTGTGATGATCGGATTTCCAGACGACCAAAAAAGGTCTTTGTGCGGGAACGTGGATCTCGCTATTGAATTGATTTGCTGTCTTCAGGTCGTTTACTTGCAAAACAATAACATTTTAGAAGACTTAATCATCTGTGTTTATTAAGAACTGAGAGATCTGTTAACTTTTTTCCGCCCCAAGATAAGATAATAGATAATATAATAGATTGTTTTGGATTGAAACCCTTAAAGTTATCAGGCAGTCTTGTCTAGCTGAATGGGTTAGGAGTACGATTCCCACTGGGGCTTCCCATGCTAAGAATATAGACACCAAATGGCATATGTCATGTTATTCTGTCTCATAGGGAAGGAACAAGAACACGACAAAGACACAATAACTTACATATGATGGCCATGAGGGAGTTAAAGTTGCCGATGTTGAAGCATTCGCGCGCCACGTCGATGAAGAACTCGATGACTCGGGCTCGGTGCTTCTTCTTCACAGGCTGTTAGCGAAATGGAAAAAACACTGCATTAGCCCTCAGGACACTATACACACCACACTGTCTGCTAAATGCATTGTTGGGAATCGGCTGAATTTGCTGAAAGGGTATTATCATTATCACGAAAGTTGGTTAGTGAAGTGTTAAGGTACCATTAAGTTTTTCCACATTTTCAAGCTACATTTTCATTTAGTCCTAGTGGGATGGATGAAGCAGGTGTGGGGAAGAGAGACAGCGCAAGTATAGTGAGCGTTTTACACTAATCTAGGCAAACCCTTCTTATAAAAAAAGCGGCTCAAAAGTGGGTCACTATGCATGCATCGTAATAGGGGGTGTAGTGGAGGATGAATCTGCCTAAACTCAGCTTAAACACCTTTTATTTGCAGAAAACAGTTTACTCACTTTGTTAGGCTGAATCTTTATGACGTAAATTGATACTATACATCACAGTAAGTCCTATCAAACTGATGGAAGTTACATGAAGATAGGGTATTTTAAGGGAAAAGCAGAAAGTAATGTTTTTTCTTGAAAGGAAAGCTGTTTTTTGCTCATATAGGTGGTTGTTTGCCTTATGATGGTCACCGACTAGAGGTTACAGCCTAGTTTACCCAGCATTTATTTACCACTGCATTACTGATTGTAAGGACTCCCTTAGTGACACTATTCATCCTCCTTTCTCCTCCACTAGAGCACGGAGGACTCTTATCCAAGGAGGGAGTTGGCTCCATGCTAATTACTCACCATGCAGATCTCTGTAGCCACCAGATAACTGAGTCTGTTGAACCATTCCACATAAGCTTCCAGGTTGCTGGCCTTCTTGTGATCACTGAAGCAACTCTGCAACAATAAAAACACACGTTCAATTAGCACTTAAGCAAATTGCTAAGCAGGAGCAGTGCTGAACGGGTGAAATAAAGCTGATATCTGCCTTTTTTTCAACCCCAGTCACTGAGTCATTGAGCACAGAAAATAAACTCCTAGCTCAGTGGGCCTATATAGCCGATAATGGTCAACTTCACTCTGCTTTCCATAAGCACAATTGGGGCGCTTCGTTATTCACATCATGCAGGCCTGGTCCTTTGTGTTGATTCCTCTTGATCTAATTCCACACATTCCTTTGGCCTTACGCCACTCTCCCCCACGCAGTGTTTCCCGCCAGTGGTCACCTCTCACATTTTAACACACACACACACACACACATACACACACACACACACAGCTATTCCTGTCTTTTTCCAAGTGGATTGCTGGGGGTACGAGGAGGGCTAGCCCGAGGCACAAAAGAGAGCCTTCACCCCCACCACCTTGCTTCTAAAAAAGCCTGTTGCCTAGCAGCAGAATGCCAGACAAGAGAACCTACCACCCTCCCCACACTGCCAGACACTCACACACACACACACACACACACACAGACTCCCCCTTCCCAAAACAAACCCTTGGCAGCTCTGGTTGCTAGGAGATGAGGTGCATGCATGCCCATCCAATCCAGACACTGGGACGTTTAGAGAGGAAATTGTGGATGAGGTGTGTGTGTGTGTGTGTGTGTGTGTGTGTGTGTGTAAGGACCGGATATTTGGTCTGCTACTATGGTATGTCTGGGCTTCACCGTCTCCTTGCCCTAAAATGGTGTCCTTACACTGACCGACCTGCTCGAGGTCAGAGCTGGGCAGTGTGTACTTAATGTCTGTCTGGAAGAGAAACTGGGACAAATCAGGTCTACACTGACGTTAGTTCTGCAAGACTCCAGCCAACTGGATTGCATAACCACAGTATATGTTTCTTTTATCTAGCGATTTATTACCATAAAAGCACGCAGACGTTACCTTATCGTTGTCCAGCGGGTCTTTCTGAACGAAGGCTTGGACGAATTCTTCGGGTCCGATGTAACTCAGTCTCTCCTGAAAAGAAAAGGCAAAGGGCAATTAATCCCCCCGATCCATCTTTGGTTGGGTCGATGTTGACGAATGTCCTGCCAGGTTTTGCATCACCTTAAAACCATCACTCATAAAAAGGGGCTTAGGGGAACCTTTAGGGGTTTCTTCAGGTTGCAACCATGAGGGGACCCCAAAAGGTTCCCTGAAGAACCCCTTAATAAAAGGGTTCATGAGTCCTGATGGTACTTTCATTAACCTCTTAACATATGGGAGTACTTCAAGGAACACTCTAGGGATATTTTCTCTATTGCGGAACCTTTGGATCTTGGATGAAACCCTAGTCTTTAGAGTGACTGGTTTGGTTTCTCAATGACAAGCTGACATCATGTAATGGATATAAATTGCTGGTAAAATGCCGTTGTTTGAAATCAATGCAGCGGCAGGTCAGAAGTGGGAGGAGCTGCGGGGGTTCAGGGGTTCCTCCACCACAGCACTGATTTCTAATTCATCACACATGTCAGCTCTCCGCTCTCGCACATGTTCTCCTCTCCCATATTGATTTGGTCTCACTCTCCGTGGGTCATATGCCAATATGGGCGTGGCTCATTAGCAGGATTTCTGATTTCCCTTCCAAGATAGCATTCACATTCTATTTCGGATTGACATGTCACTACAAATGAGAAAACAAAATTGATTTCTAATGAGACTGTACTTTTGAGCCTTTCTCTGTGTGTCAAGCACCTAATTCAACAAAACATTTGTGATGGGTGGTGCCCACGTAATAACCGTCCCCCTTTCTTCCAACATCAAAGGCAGGTTTCTACATAAATAGCAAATAGGTAATAGCACAATGCAAAGTTACAACTGACCCGCAGGATTGGTTTATGTCACTATACAGCATGAACCCAGGATGCATTTTACATCAGAGAAAATTTATCAGATGCACTTTTAGATTTAGATCACGATTCAAACAAAACATTTGATCCCGATTATGAACTATATCATTTGAAAGCTGTGGCTGCTGTATCTTAAGGCTTCAAATTCCCGGATGACTCTCTCACCAGTTCTATGTGAGTGAGCTGCTGGGCGACAGTGAAGGGGTCGTTGCAGATGGACAGCATGTCTCTCTGGATGGCCGCCTGGGGCTTGGCCTTCAGGGCCGTCAGCCGCTCGGCCGCCGTGGCGTTGATCTTGACCAGGGCCTCCTCGTACTGGCTCAGCACCGTCAGCCTCCTGATCAGGCTCATCTGACCCACCGCCTTCCTGTAAACCTGATGGACGGAAGAGAAAGAGGAGAGTCAGTCAGTTGAACCGGAAGTTAAATAGCTTTGAGGGAGTGTTTTTTTTATTGTAACCATAATGGAGGTTCTTCAAGTAACCCTACAGGGACATTTGCCTGGTCACGAACCCTCTTTGGATCTTAGAAGAACTCCAGATGAACCCTTGCTTTTCACAGTGTACTATGGCTTTGTTTACATGCTATGCGGTTGCGTGCTTGTTAGAAAAGTGCTGGCACAGTCTGTGTGGTGAGACAGATAATTTGCCTGGTGTTAGTGCAACAATGTGAACGCAGTTACTTCTCTTTTTCATTTGGTTTGGTGACTGAGAGCAAAAGAGAGCAGAAGAAAGAGAGGCATCGTTATGACAGGAATAAAGACGAGAGACGGTGAGTGTGATTTGTCAATCTGAACCAAATGTACAGTCCAGTAGCACGAATTCTCACGAATAGCTCAGCTGTAGGTATTATAAGTTTATCCCTAACCGCAGAGTGATATCAACCTCAGTGGAATTTACAACACACGTTTCACTCCATGTCAGCAGAAATAACTGCAAACTGATGCCAAATCCCAGCCCAAACCACAAAACACTCCTCAAAATCTGACTTGTCCGTGTTTTGAACAAAGCATCCCCTAGGTCACATAACAACAACACATGTGAACTCTGAGAGGGTCACTCACAATGTTATGCAAGGCTCTTCCTGCCGGGCTAATGAAGGTCTCTCAGCTCAGACCGGCGCAACAGGAGGAGACCCTTCCCTGGCCTCGGGTGGAGAGGTCATCCTGTTTTGAACCTTCCCCCCGGACTCTAACTCAATATAAACCACTATTAGATAACTGGTCCTTTACTGACACACTTCAGAAACAGCAGTTGCATAAGAGGGTCCATAGAGAGAAGGAGGCCATGTGTGTTTGATTTTGTGTATGTGCTGGAGACTGTGTGTGTATGTGCGAATGTGTGAGTGTAGCGGGGCCTTGCTCATGGCCTCTTTCCATACCGCCGGTATGAGCTGACCAAAAAAAAATTGGGGTGAGGAGGCCCCATTTTCACGACCACATCCCTTCTCCCCGTACTGGCTGCCAATTAAGCCTCCAAAATCTAGGTTCTACAAACAAGTCTCAAGTTCGACAGGGTGGGAAAGAACACAGTTTCCTCGAAAAAGCTAGCCTTATAATGGATGTGAGGGCCTGGTGCCTAGAGAGCAATCAAGCGTCTGCCCTCTGCCTGGCTCTGAGGCGTCGGTGTGGTGCTCAGGCACTTGAGAGAACGAATGGACTCTCATCAATCTTCTGGAAGCGGCGAGGGCGGGACTTTTTCCTGAAATTCACTTTCCAGGGTGTAACTAATGCATTTGTCTGTTGCTGGTGTGGCTGTTATATAGGTGTGATGACACACGCACGCACACACACACACACACACACACACACATCAGCCAATCACCTTTGCAGTTTTGACAAGCAGTGATTGCAAGGACACGGGACTTGAGAGAGAGAAGAAAATGAGGTTGCAGAGAGAGAAACAAGGATTGGAATATGAGTGAGTGGAGAGAGATTGGAGAGTTGAATTAATGTATTCAATTATGTCTGCTGCTCAGCATACTGTAATAATACCTTTGTAGCATGCAAGCCCCGGGGCACAAAGTCTCTTGAGGAACCTACTGCTAAACCTGCTATTCCTGGACATAACAGGCAACCAAATATCAATTGCATGGAAATACCTTCATTCAAACACCTAGACCACACTACATACTGTATGTCATCATTGTATGCATTCAGCTAATGCTTGACCATGCTCATGCACAGTTGGACAACACCAGTAAAAATCGCTCCAGTCGCCTCTTCAGAGTCCACCATCTGCCATGGCTTCTGTCCCCACTACAAACAGAGGACAGGCCAGGGTCGGCTAAATATAGCAGCAGATCTTGGGAGATAACAGCATGCCTGACATTTCTAAGCAGCGGGAGGCACATTTGCTCATCACAACAATTGGCGTTACGAATGAGGGGGCTTAGCGTGGGCACCCCGTCTCCTACGCTTTTGACCCTGGCGTTGGACCTGAGGCGGCAGACGGCCGCTCAGCGCAAGTCACCGTGACGGAGCGCACAGGGCCGATGCATGCCACCCCTTCACTTGGCGCCCTTTTGCCTTGGCCGTGTGACATCACTTCCTGTGGAGCACCACCTGACCCAAGCCAAAGGGCGGACTGTTTTTAGCATGTAAGCCAAGCAGCACTAATGGAAACACATTTAAAAAGGTGCACTAGGCAAGATTTTTTTTATAAAAACGCACCCATCTTATCTGTCCTGCTAATTGATTCGCCATAGATTCGCCCTATTTTTTAATCTTGACTGTAGAGGCTCATGCACACCTTCAGTTTCGTGTAGACAGGTGCGTAGGAGGAGCATTTCCCTGATGAAGGTCTAAGGACTGAAACGTTGTATCAGTAATAAAGCTTATTGCAGGTAAAAGGACAGTGTGTGGGAATGCCCTATTTTTTAATAAAATTCAGGTGTGGACATTTCTTTGCCCACTGGAAGTGGCAACTCAAAACTTAAGAGCAAAACACAAACTGCCTCCTAAACAGCAGTGAGTGAGAGCTCTGTCCAGAGAAAGCTGGACTCACCAACAATCTATTTTTTTCCTCTCTCCCTCTTCCCTGTGGCGTCCTTTGCTATAAAGCATCACTGCCATTTGGAGCCGCCGACATGCAAAGTTGCCTAGTGCAGCTTTAAACATGCAGCACAGTGGCACCTGTTATGGAAAGGCACACGCACCATATCTGGTTAAATAACAATATTGCTTGTGCATGTGCGTGCCTTGTAGCAAAAGCAACGGGCATCTATTCTGGATGTATAATGAGGTATCTGTCTCGCTGCATTAAATGAGCCATAGTTATCGTAATAAAGCAGCAAAGAACTTTAGATGCGGCGAAAAGGAAAACTGCACGTTTTGAGGGAAGGCTAGAACTCCTTCCCTCCAAATGAGGTCAGGTCGAGATCACAGCGCTTGTTTACTTCTCAGCTGCTGCCTCCCTATATATCCAACCACATCCATAATGACAGCCTTACTAGGGAGATCAAGGTCCTGGAATGTTTTGAGTGTGGTCTGGACGCAACTTTTGACCAGATGTTAGGGGCATCTATTCTGGACTCGCATCACTACCATCTCTTTCCCGGAGAGCTGCGGTCCTGCGCTCTGAAGAGTCGGCGTCTAACTCGAGAGGTCAGTGAACCCCGAAGCCTCGGATCCCTCGCTTATGGTTAGACGTTGTGTTGTGTTTTCAAACATGGTTTTGGGAGATGTGTGAGAAACTAAGATGCAAATCACTTCTGATTAAATGCGTGCTGTTCTCTCAGGCTGCTTTCTAAAACTTAAACAGCTTGACTCCTTCTAAGAAATGTCCTGTTGCGTTGGCTTCCAAGTACTAGAAAGGAAGACAAAGAGGAGTGTACTGGAAGCGCTACCCAGTGCGCAGAATCATGTTTCCTGATAAATGGGGGTTATTGTCTGTGGGATCATGGGTAAATGGTATTACGACTCAAACTTCCTCACCCGTTTGCTTATGGCAATACAGAAACCGGAGGTACAAAAGCTCTCCCTAAGAACCATTCATTTGAAACCCATTTGGATCACAATGTACTAATCACAAGCACACATGCCCACGGCTAGCTTGATACCATATAGCACATCTGAAGGGCTGTTTAAAGAGCAAATCAACACTAAATCACATAGGGCAGAAAATCATTGCTGCACTGCTCTCCATGGGTTGACTCTCCAATCAGTGATGTCAAAGCAGGCATTTTGCCTTCGACAGCTGATGCAAAACACCTGCTTTGACATCACTTGATTTGGGGTGTGGCCAGTTTCAACCCACAGAGAGCAGTGCAACAACGATTTTCTGCCCTTGTGATTTAGTCTTGATTTGCTCTTTTGGTAGTGCACAAGGATGCTTTGTCAAAGAGGGTCATGCATCTCGTGTTTTTTTAATGTTTATTTAAGAAAGGTTAGCCTGGTTCCAGAGAGTCTGGTGTTTCCCTCGTCAACGGCTTGTTCTCGCTCAGAGAAACAATCGAGCCAATCAGAGCCTTTGTGGGCGGGACTAAAGTTTTAACTGTTGGTGCAACTGTTTTTCATTGGCGTTTCGGCTGAATAGATTTGTTGAAATGACCCCCTTAACCAATATTGTCTGCGTCAAGATGATATTTTTGTCAAAAACGACCAACATTCATGGTAAAGTTGGTAAATACGCTAACTTCAGAGCGGCGGGATATCTCAGATACATCACTAGTGATTGGTTAGGGGAAAATTAACCACCCCACCCACACACAGGAAAACAGCTAACAAGGAGTTCATCTCAGGCTGAATAATGGAGTGGCAACTAAATGGTTATCCAGTCTGAATATCAGGCTAGGGAAAGGTGACTGAGCAGGTCTTTTTCATAAACACCCTGCTTTACACTCACACTGCCTCACACTTCTACCCTCACCAGTGGTTATTGAGGCACATGGGTTGTAGCGCATTGCTCATTCAGTTTCTCCATGCAGATTTTCCCAGCCAGTCCAGGATTCAAACCAGCTTCTCTAACCTCAAGGCCCCTGCCTTCCCTGATAGTGCAGTCAACGCCTGTGGCTTTCAATTATCTGGATATCCTTGAACAAAAAAATGTGGCACATCAACATCATTTTATTTTGTTTCATACAGGATACTGACCCTGATGTCACCTCCAGGCAGAGTACCAGGGAATCTCGTGGTAAGTGGTTTTCTGCTACCTCATGAGCAGGATCGATCTGGACTATCAGAATATCAGCGGAGGGGTGGTGTGAATGTCAACTGTAGCCAATCTACCGTGAAATCGAAAGATGTTTGTGCGGCCATCAAGAGCCCGGGGTTCAGCATTTGTTTCCATGTGCATGACTGAGTGGGTGTGTATTACTGTTGGTCGCTTAACGTTAGCGCAGCTTTGTCTCCAGGCAAACATCCGCCTGCCACTTAGTCACAGCTGTGTGAGAGGTTGCACAAGGATAGCAGATACGGACCGATGGGGTGGGGAGCTGTAAATGTGTCTGCGGTGTCATGGGAGAAATGTATTGATTTCTAGATTAAATCAGGATCAATACTCGTGCTTGTACTATTGACGAGTCATGTGAAACCTGCATGAAAAGGGGGGTGGGTTGTGTTTTTCTGGTCTTGAGCAGTGAAAGAGGGATGCCATCCATCAGGACAGATGGATGTTTGTGTTTTCCATCACTGTCTGGTCCTAACAAACCCCCTGCTGCCTGTCATTAGCACCACGCCCAATACACACACACACACACACACTCATATTCACATGCACACACACGCTACTAATTCCCGAGCTGAGCACGGCAAGACGCATGTGAAATCATAGGATCATGCCCTGAAAGCACCCGGATTCATAATCACTGGCACTAATCAAATTATTTGTTCTGATTGGAGAAAACAACAGTGGGAATAATACCGCTGGTAACATGAAGGAAAAGAACATTTGATATAAGACCATGCTAACCCAATTAGAGAGGGAAGAGATGAAGACAGTTTGTGAAAGGCTTGATCCCTTGAGAACTACTTTGCAGCGCAAAACAATAAATATGACAGAAAAAAAAAGGAGAACTCAACTAGCATGGAACGAGGTTTGCAGGAAGTTCCTGTAGCTAATTTTGGCTTTTGTTGCCAACATTAGCTTATGCTAGCATTTCTTTTCATGGCTTAAATAGAATGAGTCACTGCTTGTTAAAACAACTTTTCTATCTCCAAATGTCAAGCAGAGGTTTTCATGCACAAGGTTTGAGTGGATAGTAAAGATAACAGGGTGCAGGACAAAACCCACCCCTAAAAAACTTTATCAAAACAACCTGCGGAGGCAAACGAAGCGCTAAGCCAGTGACTTTCAGCTCAGCAGTGGTGGAACAATTCAAACGCTGCCTAGGAAGGAGAACACCACAGATGACAAAAAGGCACCTAGCCCGCGAACAAAAGCGCTTTTCTTTCGACTCGGCCAGCCTCGAAAACCGCTTTGTCGCCAGAGAGCCCCACCGCCCCGATCTGACAAAATCAACCTCCAGCTTCCCGACATGTGCGGTCTGCAAAACAGCAGTCAACTGCTGGTGATAACAGCTGAACTAAATGCATGAACTTCTTCCATTAACAACCTTCTGACTTCTTAACATCCATGTTTTGTTACACTACCAGTCAAACGTCTGGACCCACCTGACTGAATGTTCTATGTTTCTCATTCTCTTAAAGCCATTTTGATCTAAAGGCTTCTGCTTAAATGCTTGAAATGTGTTTCTTAGACAAATATAAATAGTGAAGTTGATCCTATGTATGAATTTCTTTCCAAAGCCTTTGCCTTTCCATCAAGGCAAAGGGCGGCTGCTTTAAAGAATCTAAAATATAAGATAGATTTGATTTGTTTAACACTGTTTTGGTCACTGCATAATTCCATTTGTGTTATTTCATAGATTTGACGTCTTTTCTGTTATTCTAAAATGTGAAAAAAAGTAAAAATAAAGAAAAATGTGTGAAAAAGTGTGTCCAAACTTTCGACCGGTAGTGTATTTTATTACCTAATGGATCATTTTTGCTCCTCAGATCATTTGAAAACGATTTTGTTGGCATAAAATCCTCTTTTGTTACTCAACTAATTCAGCATGAAGAACTTTTTTGTTGCAGAGACAAACAGGACAAAGGGACTGTGAGGAGGGAGGACTGACCTCGTCTCCACTGGCCAGCCGGTGGGTCAGCTCCTTCAGGCTGCGCATCATCCTCTCGTCCCTGAAGTCGTACGGAAAGGTTTCCGTCCACTCCGTCAGCAGCTGGAGGATCTTGGGAGCGATCTTCCTGATTCTCATCTGGAAGGTGGGATAGGTGCATGAGTGAGGGACAAAAAAAAAGTAGGGAGAATGAAAAAGAGACTTTGCTTTACTGTTGCAGTTGCTTTCTATAGTGGCCCCTAATCCTGGTGAGAGTAAACATTTATGTCTTAGACTTGATCATCGTTGGATCTGGAAATATAGTCCAGGAGTGGAGAGAGAGGAGAGGTGAAGCATGATCTCCTCTCCTTCACATCCATGGTAACTTAATGAATAATGGCTACGATCACTGACAGTTTTGAGATTTATAGTCTTAAGAGTGACGTGCAACATTAGGGTAAGTTCAAATGTCTAGATCACCAATATTACAAGTGTCCAAAAATATTCCTGTGATCCTAAAATGATCACGTATGATAGAAAGGAACTAGGAATTGAAATAGCTGAGAATAGATGGTAGAAAGGATTTTTTTATTTTGTGTACCTTGTCAGCCTGGGGGTCGCTGAGCCGCTGCTGCTCCATGCAAAGGTGACACACTTTGGACATGAGCTCATAGGGACGGATGAAGAGGCGAGAGCTGAGCAGAAAGGTGAAGATGTACGTCCGCTGTGGAGGGGGAAGACGTTCAGTGAATAAAAAAGACAACAAAAAAAGGGCTGTGCAGGTGAAACAAAGTAATCCCAAGGGGTTGAAGCATGATAAACAGAGACAAGTGTGACTTGGGCATCAAAGCAACATTAAATCGAGAATGGCACATAAACAACAACGTGCATAAATAGTAAGTAGGGGGAATTAAATCATTTCAGATACCAGAGAGAGAGCAAGAAAGAAAGATAACAAAGGAATATGATTTTTTAGTGACTGCTTTGGCTCTTCACCGGGTCCCAACGCACCGCAGCTTCTTACACAAAAAAGGCTTCAATTCCCAACTTTGATGACACTTTAAAGTCTGAGTTGAGGAAAAAAATGGATGAATTAATAAAAATATCACTCACATCTGGATAATAGTCCACGGTTGGGACCAAGTGGTGAATGAGGGCCTCCAGTGACCCAGACACCAGGTTGTTGTCATGGTAATAAAGGCCGGCGTAGCCCTCCTCCTTTGTCTGGTACAGGTTTTTGTTGTAGCCGCCGGTCCCCAACTGTCCCGTGAACGGTGGAGTCTGAGGCATGTTGTCCTGCAGGAGAGAGGGGGAAACACACAGGAGTGGTCAGTCGGGACAATAGCTCTGTTTTTTTTTTTTTACTGATATTTCACCACAGAAGCTGGTGCGGGACGGCAAAACAAATCCAAAATAGCTCTCGGACAGTCTCTCAAGACACAAACACAGACGGCGAGGTTTGTTTGGGAACTGGTTTGGTCGCAGTGAACACCCTTCCTCCGCTGGATTCCTGCTGTCCATTTCAAGGCTTCTGGTTTGGAGTTTAGTTTATTTGGATGTACAAATGGTAACGACTGAAAAAAAAACAAAAAACGTAGAGAGTAGAAATACAAACTGTGCGGTTGAGACAAAGAAAACCAGAGGAACAAAAAACAAGAGAAAAAGAAAAGCAGGAGTCTTGTGAGTCATCCGCATCACAAGGAAACAGACTGGATCAGACCACTTACAGGAGCTTTGCCTGTTGATCTTTGACCCTATTGAGCTACACAGGGAATTGAACCCCTAACCCTGTCAGTGTTAGTGCCTCGCTCTACACATCAGGCTACACAGGACCAGGACAAATTATAGGCAAATCATAAATGGGCAGTCTTGATACGCTGTATTATGCAATGGTGTAAGAACAAAAATACCCCCAAGATTGAAGACTCATATGGTGGATAAAAGCCAAGACAGGACATTACAGCCATTAACTGTGGGAAATAATATCAACCCAGGCCAAAAACTCAAATAACAAGGAAATGAGGGTTTGGGAATTCACGCCGCTATAATTTGGTAAATACACTCTTCGTTTATTCAGGACAATTCATTCATTCATTCATTCATTGTAAAGGCCTTGTGACAAACAAAAAAGTTGGTATCTAATGATGGGGCTTACAAAGAAAGCTCTATATCCCCATGTGCGCACACACACACACACACACACACACACACCCAAATGAAAGAAACACCAAAAACGTGTAAGAGCTTGTGAGAGATTCGGGGGCTGAGCTGTGAGCCGGTGCTGTTGTTACCCTGCGGGATGTAACGCTGCTCATGTTACCCCGATAACACACGGCTCACGTTGCCTATGTGTTTACTTCCACTGCTGCATGTGTGTGTGTGTGTGTGTGTCAAAACGTGTGTGTGTGTGTGTGTATGTGTCAGAGAGAGAGAGAGAGAAAGCGAGCTGGAGTGTGTGTGTGTAAGAGAGACAGAACAAATCAGTATGCGATGTAAAAGGGAGAATGTGAGAGAGAGATGCCTCTTTTGTCTGCTTACTGCCTGTCTTGTGGTAGTGTGTTAGCATCATGCCAACACAGGCTACTGTTCACGCCCCCCACCACACACACACACACACACACACACACACACACACACACACCCACACACACACACACACACCCCTCTACCAGTCTACCAGCCTCCTGACCTTTGATCCTGGCTCCATCCCATGCCAGGCAGACTTATGGAGAACACTTGCCCAGAAAAAGCCTTCTCTCCCTCAGCCTTCTTGGAGGTGGAGCGGGGGTGGGGGTGGGTGGGGCAAACAATAGGCCCTTTCACGTTTGGGGTCGGCACAGGGTGCAACAACCACCCCCCCCCCCCACCCCTGTACACCCCCCGCGCCCCGACAATATGCCGGCCCATGGCTGCCTGCCTAATCAGGAAGCCTTTTAGGGCCGATCGGCTGCGGAGCGGCCAGGAGGGGAGACGGGTAAAGAACCGGGATGCCAAGAGGTATAAATTGCGGCTGCCCACACACCGACACACTGAGACAAACAATTCAATTTAATTTAGTGTTTCATTGTCCCGTAATGGTAATTTGGTTTGCAGAGAGAGGGCTTATAAAAGAAAAAAGACGTGACAAATCAGCACGTTATATACAGTACACCACGCAGATGAACATCAGCTGATGAGAGCAGAGAAGGAGTCACACTGTCCAGAGAAGCCAAAGAGCAGATACTGTAAAAATAGTGAATCTGCAAAAAAAATGACTTAAAAGATTATCTCCTGTCACACCAAGTGTACTGCTGCTATAGAGAGTGTATCATTTAGTAGCATTTAAAGCAGTGTAAGTTTCGTTGATATTACCTTTAAGCCCAAATCTCGAGGTTTAACCTTAAAAAAAAGTAGTTACTTCTGTTTTCTTTTGCAGGGCAGAATAGCTTGATATAGGTGAAAAACAAACAAAAAAATGATTAATCAGCGCTCATAAGTTCATAGAAACCCTCCACACACACACAATACACACACTCAGCCTCCCACCCTCACACACACACACACACATGCCGCTCCATAATGCAAGCGTGCGCACACCAACCATCGCTATTATTCAGCCAGACAACCATAGCCATTTCCATGAGAATGGCAAGTGTGAGGAGTCAGCGCAGCGGCCTGTGCATCTGTTGCGCCATGTGGCTCCCCCAGAGAGAGGCGGATCACGGGTCGGGTGCAGGGAGGGAGGGGGGGGGGACACGGGTGGGAACGGCCAGGCACATGGTGGGTCCTGCATGTTGTGTTTTTGAAGCCTTTATTTACCCCGGGAGGATTTTGTTGAACATTGATGCTCTTTTTTCTCAGCAATATCCTGAAACAGACTTCCACTGTTGGTCACTGGGCAGCTCTACCTACACAACCGGGGGTTAAGTGCAGTACAGTGCGGCTCATTCACTTGCCCCGCCCAGATTTCCACACCTGGGATTTGAACCAGCGACCCCAGAGTCACAACCTTGCTCTTCTAACCGTTAAACTACTGCTGTTGCTTGGTCACAGAGACCGAACAATTGTCTCAGATCAGCAGCTGCATCAACTTGCCTGCACTTTAGTGTAGATACCAGAATTTTGCCTTCAACACCAATACTAAGTTTAATATCAAAAAATTAAATACGACCACAACACAGCAAAACGTAGCACCTTCTGCACAGGGGTTTTGATGTCAGTTAGGTGTCTAAATAGTTCAATATTTCACTCCTGGCACCAGTTTGTCAACCAGTTCAGGTGGACTGGGATCCACTTAAAGACTTCGTGGACTGTTTGATGCTGTTCAGTGTTTTCAGCTGTTTGACTCTGAGCCAGACTGACCCTCTGTCTACTCCATTCCTTCTATTAACTACTCCAGTCTGCATGTACCTGCATGCCCTCTGGAGGTGACGATGACATCGAACTGCAGCTTGCAGAACACACTTGGTGAAGGTGCTGTTAAGTTTATAAAAATTCAATATGGAATTCAAACTTTTACAACGGTGCTGAAGTAGTATTGAAATTCCAGTTTTCGTGACGACACCATTCCACTTACAGTCTCTGATGTCTTTGAAAAGGAGAACCGTTTGGATTAAACCTCATCCTGCCAGGGGCAGGTAGGATTCTTTGAAGATGAAAGCCGTGTCTAGTCCGTTTCTTAAAAAAAAAAGAAAAAGGGGGAGGGGGGGGAGTGGGTCTGTTTTTTTTTAAAGCCATGGATAGAGGATGGGAGGATCAGATGCTGCACTCTGTCCTCCTCTCTAATCTCTGTATCGCTTATGTTCAGAGCAGCATCTCTGCCAACAGCATGAAGAGAGTGCTGTGAAAGCCCCTGTGAATATGTGTATGTAGGTGGATGTGAAACACATATAAGTCAAAGGTTGACCACATCTGACTGAATGTACTAAATGTATATATTTGATCTAAAGGCTTATGCTTAAATGCTTGAAAATGGTTTCTTAGATAAATATAAATAGTGAAGTTGATCCTATGTATGAATTTCTTTCCGAAGCCTTTGCCTTTCCATCAAGGCAAAGGCCGCCCTTTGCCTTGATGGAAAGGCAAAGGCTTCGGAAAGAAATGCTTTAAAGAATCTAAAATATAAGATAGTTTTGATTTGTTTAACACTTTTTTGGTCGCTGCATAATTCCATTTGTGTTATTTCTGTCTTTACTGTTATTCTAAAATGTGTGTCCAAACTTTTGACTGGTAGTGTCTACATACACGTATAAGTATTTATTCACATCTCTCACTATCGCAATGATTAGGGCCACTAATGGAGACAACTGCGACTCTACCCTAAGGTCAAAAATGCTAATAAGTATGGGGGTGTTAGTTAGTGGTGGGGGGCCACTACTACCACCATCACCATCACCATCACCATCACCATCTCTCCCCTAAAGCCAAGTCTCTCTATTCTTCTCCCCCCTCTGCTCCACAGATGCCAGCTGCAGCCGCCAACATAATCCTATAAAAGTGTAAGACAAAGAGAGGATGGGCTACAAGCGGGGACAACTGAGACACACTGATTTACATTTGGCTTCCAGGTGTCAGGAGTAGTAGTGTTGGACTGGGGATGGGGATGGGGATGGGGTCGGGGTGGCGGGGGGGGGGGGGGACCACATGTCGAGTCCTCGGGTCTGACAAAAGCAAACTTTAACACGCTGCTGTTGGTTTAGCGTGGCCGCTGGGTGGGTGGCAGCTGAAGGTAAACAAACAAAATGCCACGGCTCGCCTCCCGGTCGCTCAAAGTAGGGGTTTGTTTAGGTTGGATGGATTGGTTTTAATTATAGCCTCGCTGGTTGTGTGTAGCCATCTGCTTTAACATGTAAAAGAGCTGTTTTCCAGACCTAAATTGGATTATAAAACACAAGAAGTTCAGTTTTTTTGTCCATTTCTGCTCAATCATGATTTAAAAGAATGTCAGGTGAAAAGCTTGCATCTGCAAAATGTCAACTTTTCACGAACTGAGAAAAACAGCCTTGTTTTTAGCTTGATGACAAAGCATTTTTGCACTTTGTCCAAAGAGTTTCATAAGCACAAGTGGTCAGAGAGTTTTCTGAAACCCACAGAGTAATCCTTCAACAGCGATATTCTCGAATGTTCACAACTGACATGAATATCTTCCGGCCTGTTTACGCCCACACAGACTTTGTTTCCAGTTCTTCTGTGGCGGTTATCACATGGCCAGCAGCTTCTCAGATGACTGCCCGGGTGAAGAGTTGAGTCAGGGTCGTCTCGTGCTCGTCTTGAGGCCAGGGACTTTCTCCCCTCCGTCCCACCCACATGGGGAAGCAGTACACTCAGCCAAGAAAAACGGTCATTCAGAAACGAAACTGAAAGACATTAGATATGACAAAATATTCCTGTGACCATGGAGTGATCATGTATGATAAGAGTCGCAACAGGGAGGGAAATAAGAATTGAGGAGAGGGTAAGGAAGGATTTTTTTGGTTCAGGGAACGATAAGCCAAAAGGTTATAGAAATGTCAAAATGTTTACCGATGGTTTTCCCCCTTGGGGAAATTTTGAAACTAAAGGACTAAAGAGGCAGCAAACCGCCCCGGGCAAATGTCACTGTGAATGTCATATGAGGTGTAAAACCCACCGTTTACATGAAATTACCTTCAGAGTCTAGACCCGGCAGTGATTCAAGCAGGCATGTCATTTTTGTCAGCACAACCCACGACCGATGGGTGGGGTAGCCTCCCCCCGAGGCTCTAGTGTAGTCTAGTCTCTCACTCGCACAAAAAACAAGATATCAAAGAGCCGGCGGAGCCTCTTCTCTTCTCTTCCCGCCCTGCCCACAGCGCTAACGACAGCTCATGATGATGCCAATCAGCGGTGCGGAGGCTGTAAAACAGCCCGAACACACAGGAAGACATTCCCATGGTCCACGAGCCAGACAGGAGCAGCCAGGCACTCACATTTACAATTTAGGCATTTAGCAGACGCTCTTATCCTGAGCGACCTGCAACGAGTGCAACATTAGTAAAAGCTTAAATTCTTAGATCACCAACATCAAAAGCAACAAATGAGGAGTGCAACGTTCAAAGCAGCGGTGAGCTGAAAATAGATGCAACAAACCCTAAAATGTATGACAGAGATGTGTGAGAGAAGCAAGGAAATAAAAGCTGAGGAGAAAAGGTCGAAAGGGATTTTTTTTACTTGAAGACAAGGGGCTTGTAAGAGCCAGCAGAGCAGAGGGGGGGATGTGATCCAGGCTCAGAGACAGAGACACTTTGAGGAACCTTAAATCAACAGCCCCCCCCTCCTCTGCGTAAACACTCTGAAGGGCATGAGGAATCTCACTCATCCATGGCTTGAGGAAATGAGGGTGAGAGATAGCTTAGTGTCTGCAGCACTGAAGCAGGCTCCTGGAGGGTCGGCTGAGGCCGGCTGGGGGGTGGGGGTGGGGGTGGGGGGGTGTTAGTGGCTGAAGTGGCCACAGTGGAATAGTGCAAGTAGCCTAAATAAAGACTAATTCAGACGGCTGTTAGTCTTGTTTGGAGCTGGAGTGCAGTCACAACAAGTATACGCACGTACTTAAAGCCAAGATTTCAAGAAACTCCTGAGGTGTCGGGTTCGGACACTTCAACACCCGCAAGAAGCGACCAAACAATAACATTTAGAGCGAAATACAAACTCTCTCTCTTGGTATAAAGCGATCACAGAACATCCAGATTGGTAAAGTAAACACATTACATGATTTCTAGGTAATGACATTTTTCCAACAGTTACCTCTTGCTGCCTTTTGGGGCCGCCAATGAGCATCTTAGAGTCCACTTCTTTTTTTGACTATAGCAGACTGATTAGCATTCCCACCTGCAATGATAGCAATTAAAAAAAAAAAGACCCCCATCCTGCATCCATCCTGTAACTATTTTCCACTAGTACTGCAACAGCCACTGCAGCCTAATTCTCTCTCAAATGCTGTGGACAGGACTGAATGGGCGTAAACTATTGTAACACAAAAGCTGAATCTTTCAAACTGCTACTTTCCACACCGTCCTTTGCACCTTCTAACGGCTGAAAAAGAGAAGGAAATGTAAATTTTGCAAACACCTCCTCTGCTGCAACAGTGCAGCAAGAGCTCCACGACAGCTACATCTGTATGGAGACTGTCACCCACGGCACATCCACCCTCCTGGACTGCGTCTACGCCCCTGATTGGGAGCGCTGTAGTACAAACAATGCTTTTTGCTCGGCATAATGTATGCAGCTGTCACGCAGAGTGGTAAAAACACGGCTCCCTATTGGATTCTGTCACCTGGCATCATCAGTCCTTGACAGCGACATGCAGCCCCCCCGCAGACAGCTAAACATCCTGCACAGAGGGAGACCGCGGCAGAAAAGCACCTCAGCCCTTCTCATTCTGATTCCTCTGGTAAAAAAAAAAAAAAAACGAGTCGACAACAACAAACAGGCTCCTGGATCCTGTCTGTGTGTTTAGCAGCGATACTGAACACAGGACAGGCATGGGAAGGGAACGGCTGCTGGTGAGCAAAGAAACATCAAACAGCCAAATTTCAGCACTCAGTTTGACGTGAAGCTCTCTCCCATTTAAAGAGAAAAATGGTGAATGGCACAGGGAGAGGACTGTGTCATCATGAGAGTCCAGACTGAGGTGATGGAGATTCACACAGCTGAGGTTTAATGGAGGGGGAACCCACTTAAACTCTATTTTTGCCCTCCTTTTTGGGCTTAGACATACATCTTGACAAGAATTCACTGTATACATCATATGATGTATATGAGATGTGGGTCTTTTAAGGGGAAAAAATGCATAGATTATTGCTTTTCTGACAATGTAATTGATTTTAGTGTAGATTGATGGTTGTTTTGCTCTGTTTGAATACAGTCAAAGTGTTTTTTACAATCAGCAATTTAATTTACAGGCCAGAAACTGGGCTCAGCACCACAATACCTTGTTTAGGAGTTCACTCTGAGCAGCAACCACTCTGATAAAATAATTGCAGCCTGTTGTGATTTGTGATTATATGTGCAGCTCTACAGTTCACCCACCTCTTTCTTTACTACTAAATCGATATTTGCACCCCCAGGTCAGGCTCTTGTGAGTCCACTGACCTCCATTGCAATCTCTGATAGGAAATGTCCAATTTCCTCTACATCTGTCTGTATTTGTGGAAACAAGGCCCACCAAAAAAATATACAACACAATAGTACAGCACTAATTAGAGGAGTGCGTGTCACCCACACAGCAGTGTTAGTAGCAGTAACTCTCCTCTTGCTGAACAAGCACTGGAGTCTCTCCCACTACAGAGAGGCACACTCATTGTCGGCAGGCCAAAGTCCTGCTAAATCACCAATAAACGGATTTAACTTGTCAGCACATTAAAAAAAACGCATGCATGCTTGTAATACAGAGCAATGGCACTGAATCGTAAGGAGAGCAGGCCAGTGTTGTTCTGGATAGATACGGGATTAACTTCGCTGATCCCTCACTGTCTTGTAGGGCGGGATGGGGAGGGGGAATCCTCTTAGCCAGAAGGTAGTGGAGGTTAAAAATAGTCCGCCATTGACACTAATTGCAAAAATCCTATTATTGGGGTACATGCGGGGGTTACTTGGGGGAAATGAGAAGACGAAAACAGCTAGTCAGTATTCCCAGCCAAATTGGATACAGTGATAAAGTCGATACAGGGCGGTTTGCACTTGCCATCTCCCTCAATGCAGTGAAGGTACAACTACAGCAGTAGAAAATGCAGCCATGTTCTTTATATTTAAAGCATGGAAAAATCAAGTTTGTACAAGAGTCAAGCAACATGGTCAATTCATTTAAAAGCACTGCAGAATTCCTCTTTGGATATAGAACAAGTGCGCTCTCTCCAACCTGCGCGCGTAATGAAGTATTTGGAGAGGCTCCAGCGGGTCTCCAAGGTGCGCAAACCAACACAACATTCAATTTCAAATCTCCGATCAAACATATTCCCGCAGCACAGCGCACACCTCACCTCAACAATCAATAATCCGGGCGCGAATCTGCCGTATCCTTCCCCAAAAACAGTGTGAGAAATAGCCGGGCGCTCGCTGAGACTTCCTCCTGCATGTGAATGAAGCGATGCGGCGGTGAAACCAGGAGCTGCCCGGTCCGTCAGAGCGACATTATTCACTTGTAAATGCGGAGAGTAAAACGTGTATTCCCGGTTTTCGCAGTCCCGCAGGTTTGGTCGCAGCTCGAGCCCCGCTGTGCGCTCCGCTGTGCTCCGCCGCTCGGTTCACTTGTATGAGCGCAGGAGCCGCGAGAGCCTCAAGACTTTATTCTAAGGCAGAGGCAGCAGCCAATCAGAGGCGAGGACGGGGTTACACACTCCCTCCCCCTCCATCTCTCTACCCTTCTCTCTCTCTCTCTCTCTCTCTCTCTCTCTCTCTCGGTGTCTTCTTTCTCTCTCCATTCAATTCAACTCAATGAGGCTTTATTGGCATGACCATTGTAAATGTACAGTATTGCCAAAGCTGATAAGGTAGTATGAACAAGAAGACAAATTCTATCAGCAAAATAAATAAATAAATAAAAGTCAACATGAACAACGAGTAATCAGAATCAGAAATACTTTATTGATCAACGAGGAGAAATTGGGTTACGTTGCAGTTGCTCACATTCTAGAAGAGAAATATATATGTAAGCATAGAGAAATTATAAGAAAAATAGAAATAAGAAAAATGTTAAATATGTGCATTATAGGCTACTACAATGTATAACAATAATAATATAGAAATAAGAGAAATAAGAAATATGTACAAATATGTGCATCATACTACAAGATATACAACAGTTGAATTATTGCGCAAAACTATTACCAGAATCAGTATTGCACAATCATATGGAAGAAAAACAGGAGCTAACCTATAAAACGAAAGTCAGCATCTCTTCTCTTTCTCTTTCTTTCTCTTTGTCTCTGTCACTCCCTTTCTTTTTCCCACCACACCTCTGTCTCTCTCTCTCCCCCCCCCCCCCCCCCCCCCACACACACACACACACACACACACACACACTTAATCGAGGAATTTAATAATCTGTCCGGTTTCGTTTTTTCAAAAAATAATTCAAGGTAAGAACTGATTCAAAGTGGTGACGCATAACTGGATGGGAAATGGAAAGCTTTGGCACATTGTATTAAAATTCAGAATAAGACCAAATCATCGGATGCTAAAAATGTTTGCGGATTAAATGAAGTAAACATGTAAACCACAATCATATTTCAGTGGAAATTGTATCAAATCCTAGGATGCAATGTTCCCGATTTACTAAACTGTGGCAAACCGCACCATGCTCTCTGTCCAGTGAGTTATACAGGGCCAGTGTGTGTTTATTCTTCTATTTGTTTTATATATTTAAGCTTTTTTTAACCAGGCAACTCAATTAAGAACAAACAAACTCAAGAGGCAAGAGGCAAAAGGCCTTTTGGTGGAGAACTGGGGCAGGAAACAGAGTAAAATTAAATAAAAAATAAAAACATATATATATATACTACATTATTTTTTAATAAGATTGTTACTACTGATAATAATAATAATAATAATAATAATAATAATAATAATAATAATAATAATAATAATAATAATAAGACTACTAGCCTACTACTAATAATACATATATTTTTTCTTTTTACTGCAGACAAGTCTTTCTTCAACGTTACACAGTAGAACCAAATTAGTATGCTAACATAAAACTCCCGTTTCAATTGCTGACTAATTACCAGTTCTTTGTATCTTCCAATGACAGAAAACAGAGCAAAACCTGATTTTTTCCAAACAGTTCCTCTAGAGGATGGAGCCAAAGTGCAGCACTAATCCAGCAGTAAAAAGTGGGTCTTCTACAACAGGCCTACTGTCTGTTTAGCAGCAGAATCCCTTGTTTTGGCTGACTTTCTCTACATTTACAAGCAATGTAATAAGCTATGGTAAAATAACGGCAAATCTTCCCAAATCTCATCAACATCCAGGAGTATTGCGTAATCTGGTATTAGCGCAGATTTACGTATATGCGCTAATCCCGCTTTTCTCTCGCTAAATGACCGCACAGACAGAATCTGGCCGCATAGATTAGGATTGCATTGTCAGTCATTATGCATGGGCGTCATGCGACTGGGACACAGTGTGTGATGGCATGGCATGCTTACATAAAGGCCTACAGTGTAACTCCTCAGCCATGCAAAACACTGATAGGTTTGGATTGGGTTTCATTAAGACTGGAAGACAAAACATCAAATTTTTCATTTACATGTTAAATTTTAGGCAGCTTTCTCTCACAGATATTGCAACAAAGAGAATGGAGAGAATTCAAATTCACCAGTACAAGCTGATTAGGAAAGCGTATATGTATGTATATTTTGGAAAGTGTGAGCCATACAAAGTCCTCTATAAACATACCATAAAAGTTGTCCAAGAAAAGAGAAACAAATTCCACTGGACTTAAAATGAAGAGTTGAAGATGTTTCGCCACTCATCCAAGAGGCTTCATCAGTTCTATACTTAGCAGTGGGGAAAGTAGAATGAAGCTTCTCAGATGAGTGGAATTTGTTTCTATTTTCTTGGACATCTTAGCACCTGGATGACTGAAGTGACTCTCCACAGACAGACTATAAAAGTCTTGAATCAAACATTTTGTGACAATGACTTCATCTCTGTTTGGGTTTTTTGTTTTTTTTCTGAGGCCATAGTTCCCCTCATAACATCCATTTACAGTAAGTGCAACAGAAGTCCCCAGAATTCCCAGATCACCTACATTACATAACAACCAATAGTAAGGAGTGCTAGGGTATTCCTGTATTTATTCCAAAGTATTCCTGTGTTGTTAAACAGAGCTTAACGCCACATCAGCATAACAGTGTATCAGTTCGACCAGTGTTGATTACAGACTGGTTTCAGCATTTCAATAGCTAAAGGAAGTCAAAGTGGGGCTCTTCCATTTCAAATAGCCTGGTTAACACTTAACTACCCTCAGGGCAGCTGAGGAAGATTTCCAGTTTGTCTGTTCGGGTTTCAGCAGCAGCTCAGAGGTTTTGGTAAGTGGGATTGTAACTGTGAGTGTAAACCAGGGCGCTGAAGAGAAAGTAAATTCATGCTCATATCATCTTGCACAGGAGAAAGACAATTCTGAAAAGCCACGGCCTCATGTTGTTCGATCGATAAGGCATATAGTAGTATGAGGGTTAGGGGTTCGACTCCCACTGGGCCCACCAACGCGTAAAATGTATGCACCCATGGTACTGTGAAAAAAAAACCCCTGACTGAAGTGTCTTGAATGCTTTAAAGATGTTTTTCCCTATTTGCCATAAGGGTTTCTTATGCAAGCGTGACACCGTGGCAGGCGGGAAATGGGATTCCCTGCACCTTCAACATATTAACAGTTAGTGATGAAATTAGGAATTAAAGGGAAATACCTAAAAACTATACGAGGGATATTCCTTGTCAGACACGCATGATACGTATGAGGAAGAAAAGGCATGAAAGAGAAAGAGAAAAAAAGACAGTGGTGCCATGGTTTTTCTTTGGGGAATTCATGCTTTTACTTCCTCATACGTACTTTACGTGAATGACGAGGAATATCCCTAGTAGGCTCGATTTTTTAGGTATTCTAACAGATCAGCTGTATTTTGCTGTCCTCTACTACTTCAGATCCAAGAATCTCTTCTTTCTCATTGTTTTTTTTTTTAGGAGTTATAGGACTTTAGAGGAGTCAACTGTCTCTCATTTGTAGCAGATGAGGGTTCCATCCTTTGACAGGGAAAGACTCTCTGGGTGTTCAGGGGATCAAACTTGTGACCTTCTGGTTGAGGAGCAATCTGTCTAACCTCCATCTACCCTGCTGACAGTGCAATGGATGATTATCAAACATACTGAAGTTCTCCTTTATCCTCTGTTCATGTCAAAAGTTGTTTAACTCCGACAGATAACCCCGCTGCTGGTCATTCTATCTACTGCTTCCTCCATTGTTTTATTAAGTGTGTCATATCCGCTCTGTATTGTCATGATGTATTGCTGCAGGCCATACTGCAGGGAAATTTGTCCCATTAAAACTTGAATACTACAGTTATAACCACAGTCATCGTATTTAATGTTGCTGTTACTCTTCATAGGTGAGCTGTAGCTTTGCTTGGCCTGAAGGAAGCCGGAGAGAAGTCTGTTCTGGCTGTGATGATGTTGATTATTATTTTCTAAGGATGGACGATTCCACATTTTTTGGGGGTTGATTCCAACTCCGACTCCTTGTAAAGGAATTGATGAAATCGATTCTAAATCGATTCCGTTTCCAAATTCAAAAAGTTGTACAACAAAACTAATTTATTAGACATTACCACAAAATGGTACATGTTCTATAAAGTCTGGTTAGAGTTTGGAGTCGAAATTGCAACTGGAGTTGACTCTTATTCTGTTTATTAATAGAATCGATACTCAGAATCAACGTGATGGAATAGAGAATAGAGAATTGTCGACTCTCCATCACTATTATTTTCCAACAAGGATAGTCAATTGTAATCAATCAGCTGAAGATAACAACAGCAGTGAACCAGGGTGGCATCTGTCAAATTCATAGGTTCCTGCTTTACATGTCATTGTTGATAAATGTAAAATGAGAATTCCCTATTTTCCAGACTTTTCCATTAACATAAACTCCCTTCTGCCCCACATCTCCAACATTTTTCCTCTCTTCAGGCTGTTTTCCCCCAGGAACAACTCTCTAACAGTAACACACATTCACATGCACTGCTACAGTAGCAGTGACGCTTTAACAGAAGTGATGAAGTCCTCACTTGAAGCTACTGATATCAGTGCAAGAGCTGAGACTCAGTCCTTCAGCTGCGTGTCAGTATCACCAGGCATCATTACAGATTAACACTTCTTCATCAGTGTTAATAAGGCCACACTGCTGTCATACCTCAATCTCAAAGATGAAAAGAGAAACCAGTTGAAAACAAAAACATCAATTTTTTTTATTAATATAAAAGTGCATGAAACAATTCCATTACAGTTGGTACAGGTCATTTAAGCTTAGGAAATTCCCCTCACAAGACAATGGAGAGAAGTACAAATTCACCTGGACGAGCTGAGAAACAGAGGTACGTTTATGTGAGCCATACAGACCCCCCCCCCCCCCCCCCCCCCAGGAGCATCACAGAAAGCGTGTTTGTGTCGATGCGTGCACCAAGCGTTTTGTGACAGCGACTTCATGTCTGTTTGGGTCTACGTCTTTCACCGGGGCCACAGCTCCCCTCTCTTTTGGACTGGGTTTTCATACCAGCTCCGCTCCTGTCCGTTCAGACAGCATCAGACTGAGGGTGCGATCACAGCTGTTTTTGTTTTTCTTTGGTCCGAACCACAGTGGAAAATAGGGATGTCCCAATCCAGCTTTTTTTTTTTGTCTATGATACCAATCTGGGCTATTCGATTTTGAGTATCTGCCGATCCGACATGAATCCAGTGTGTGGTCAAGCTCAGCAGTGACATGGGGCAGACGGCTGAACTGCATCACCTTTCATGCAGTCAGAGAGGTGTTCATATACTGTATCTTGTACAGTAGCAGGAGGGCAGTCTGAGTCGCTCCAAATGCTCCATTAAACGACCAAAACCCACATGTTCTGCCACGAAGAAGGGCTGCTCATCTAGTGCAATACATTCAACGACAATCCTCTCGTTTTTTGTTAGTTTTTTCCGCTGTTGTGGGGTAACTAATCTAGTTTTTTCAGCCTGGGTGTAGACTTTGTGTGAGCTACAACACGTAACACTCAAATTGAGTTTCTTCAAAGTGCCTGTTTGAATTAGCAGTATTGTAATTAGCTCTGCTGCTGTCACCCCCCCCCCCCCTCCCCTCCAAACACTTGCACGGCAAACCGAACAATTAGCTGTTTGACAGCTTTCGGTTTTAAAGTATTTCCAGACTGCAGATATGGCCGCTGCCCAGCTGCTGTCCAACAGTATGCCGCGTTGCCATAAGTGATGGATGACGCTTGTTTATGGCAAATACTTTTTTTTATATGTCAATTTACATAAATGGGGTAGGAGCAGGGAAATGGATCGGAAGCTGATAGAACAACCTGTGGCTCATACTAATACCTCAAAATTCACCCGGATTGGCTCTGATTCTGAGACTGATTATTGGATTGTTGCATCCAGTGGTAGCACTTGTGTATTTGGTTCAGGTTGTTCAGGTTCACACTGCCAAATTACAAGCGAACCAGGACTTGTAAATAAAAGTACAACGTACTCACAAGCAGCTTGTTTATTGGCCAGAGTTTGGCAAACTGTCATCCTGCCAGGTTATGGCTCTTTGCCATAATTTCCCTTCTCTGTTGGTCACACCAGCTAAGAACACATGAAGAAATAGCTGAATGTGAGCATCAGTCCAGATTTCAGTTTGTTCTGCTCGGCTTTCCATGAGGAACTTCTGGCTATCAGATGTCAGACAGATGTAGATAAGCAGACAGATGTTTGCTTCTACCCATAAACCCTTAAATGTTTTGGGGTGGTTTCCTGCAGTTTGTTTGGATTCTGTTCTCACTCCTAACGAACCGCACCGCAGTTCTCTTGGAAGAGGACCAGGAGACTCGGTGCCACCTGAGTTCGAACGGCATTGTTCTCACCTGCCCAAATGAACCGAACTAAAGGAGTAAACGCTCCAGAGTCCAAACACGCTCGGTGTGAACGCGCCCTAATTTCCATCTTTGGTGTTGGTATGGTTCGGACCGCTCGGTGCCTCTGCTACAGTCTGGCCGCCTCCACAGCTGCACCGCTGTTCTCCCCCCACTTTCCTCTGCTGGGCCAGACTGGTCAGGAGCTCCAGCACCCGGATCTCATGCTCCATGCGGGCTTTCTCCCTCCGCTCCTCCCTGTCGGCCATCTCCCTCTGCCGCCGTTCCTCCCTCTCCAGCCACTGGGCCAGGAGCTCCTGGTGCCAGCGGGACTGCTCCTGCCGCTGGCCCTCCAGCTGCACCAGCAGGCCCCGGGTCTCCGACACCAGGCGCTGGAAGCACTCCGACAGGTGCTTGAGGACGGGCTCCAGGCAGGAAGACTCGGGGTGCTGGTGGCGGGAGGCGGGGAGGGCGCCCGGGCTGGGGTCCGGGGGTGGAGGGAGAGGGGAAGCACCGGGCTGGAGGAGAGGAGGAGGAGGTGGAGGAGGAGGAGGAGGAGGGGGAGGAGGTGGAAGTACAAGTGGGGAAGGAGTGCTGAGGTTGTTTTCCACTGGTGTGCCTGTGATACAGGACAGAAAACAGTAGGGCATGAGATTACCACTAATGACAGGAAAAGCTGGCCTATATAATGCCTGATTAAAAGGTTATGGTCAAGTGAGGCAGTGGTGGACAGAGCAAGGAGTGCACAGTTAATAAAAAAAAAAATCACAATTATCAGTATCACAATATTGATACTGATAACTGCAATTTTCCGATCTTAAGAGGCAGATTTTTTTTCTGCTTCCTAAACAATGTATTCTGGTGCTGCGTAGGATCCCTGTCCTACAATTCAACTGGCATGTTGAAAGAAATGTTTATGTTTCTCTATTTTTATCTCCATTTTATTCAAACTGAACATATCCTAGGTATCCTCATACCATAATACCTTGATTATAGAAATTGTTTAAATGAAGAGATCATAGAATCGAAGAAATACTGTCCACATGTATTACAACTCATATCACATAATATTCTGCTTGTCTAATGTGTTTTTGTCAATAATGTGCAGCCTTTCACAGAGCATTGTTGTGATGATTTCAGGTGAGAAGTTTATATCAATTAATTCAATTACATTTTTGTCTCACCTGCCAAAAGCTAGTAAATGAAAAATAAAAAATACCTATCATTAAAATGTCACCTTGTGGATGTTTATGTTATTTGGAGTATAGAATCAGGTAGGCCTACTCTGTGTTAATTTAAACCTTGCTCACTCACTTACATAACAGATCAAGTTTGTAATTCATCATGAACTGTAACAGAATTAAAAATTACAGACAGTGTGGCGGGTGACATTTCATCCACCAGAGACAAATTTTACCAGCATTTGGCGGGTGCTAACTTCACACCCTGAACATGTATGACTGAAGCACAGTACATACCACTAGGTTCATGATGGATGGATGACTCTAGAAAAACGTCGTGGCGTCTGTCTCTCGGAGGCTGTGGGAATCCCGCGTCGCTGAACTCGAACTCGTCCGTCGACTCCTCTCTGTCCTCCTCCAGCTTCACCTCGGAGTCCAGCTGCCATGACTGCCGGCCCGCCTTCTCCTCCAAAGAGCCCAAATGCTGCTTCGCGGTCCTGTCCAAGAAGCCAAAGTGGTGACCTCCAATCTCTGTATTAGAGCTCAAATCGGGCCGAATATTTCCTGTCCTGTCGACGGAGCCCGGATGGCAGCCGACCATCGCTTCCGAAGAGCCGAAATGGGGCCCCCCTCCCCCCTCCGCCGACCTCCTCCCCAGCACGGCGTCCATCTCCGCGAAGTATTTGAAAGTGCACGGCTGCGAGCTGTCGACGCTCTTCTGCAGCTTGGCTCTCACGTAGTTGGCCTTGAGAGTTTTGACTCGGAGCCGGCACTGGTGCGGGCTCCGGGAGAAGCCCAGCTCGCTCATGCGGGCCGAGAGGTGTTTGAAGACGTGGCGGTTGCGGAGGTTTTCCGCCAAGCTCTTCTGGATCCGCTCGTCGCTCCAGGCGCACAGCAGCACCTGGGTTTCCTCCACCGTCCAGTTCACCGAGCGCTCGGCTTCTCGTTTCCCTGCGCGTGCGAGAACACAGTTGAGCACGGTGAAGGCTTTCACAGAGGGAGTTAGTGGTCTAAGGCAGTGATTCTCAACCTTTTCCCTAATTTAGACCACATTAGGTCTACGGACCCCCATTTGATAAGATTTTGTCTCTCCGAACCAAATCTGAGAATATTTTTACTGCTAGATATGATTTTGTCCAGAATCCCATGACTATCTGTACTGTAGGTAGAGAGATAAGTGAAACTATGATCAAAACAATCATTCTTCTACATTCTCTAATTGTGTTAACTTCTTGGAAATTAAATAATGGTGAAGTTTAACAATTCATCAATTTGCTGGGGACCCCCTGGAACCCCCTCAAGGACCCCTGGTGGTCCCCGGACCCCACGTTGAGAACCACTGGTCTAAGGCAAGGGTTCCCAAATATTTTCATGTCAAGGACCCCCAAACCGATATGCATTAGACCACAGACTCCAATTTGCTAAGATTTTAACCTAAGGAACCCCGACTGAGGAGACTTTTCTTGCTAGATATGACTTGGTACAGAACTATACTGTAGGTGAGGAGTAACCACAGCAGAAAGAGTGAAAACTATAGGATAAAATAGAAATCATTCAATCAACCTACATTCTCTGACTATGCTAACTTCAATAGAGTGAAAAAAACAGTAAACTTAAAATTAAACGCTACTCTCTATTTGGCTTTATTAGGCTGTTGTCATCCCTCCTTTTGCTGGGGACCCCTGGAGCCCCCTCATGGACCCCTTGTGGTCCCTGGACCCCACTTTGTGAACCACTGGTCTAGGGCATCTAGGTTTTCATCCCATCCAAACACCACACCCACTGATTTCACTCATCAGCACACCTTCGGATCAGAGAGGGAGTAATCAGCAGAATCAGCTGGTGTGATGTTTGGCTGGAATGGAAACCTGCAGACTTTTGGGTCACATGACACATGATTGTAAACCAGTGATCCAGGGTCTGACAGTCTATGGATGACAGCTGCAACATTAGGATTGGAAGACTAGAACTTGGTAGCCAAAGTGTTTCAACTGAAATTACACTTAAAACACAACTTCATATTGTCCCCAACAGCAGAACTATGCATGATTATTATTATTATGGCCAAGCAACACAGACTACAGTAACATAACACTGCCATGTACTGTGCTGTTGGTTTGACTCATTATGCCGCAAACTAAATTTGTGTCCATCTTTAGGGCAGACAGTGTCCTCTCACATGATTCATGCTAGCTAATTAGCCAGTCAGCAAGCTATTAGCTGACATAACGTTACATAAGTGAGCTACCGGCTGACATAAAAGTTGAGGATTAGCCAGCAAGCTAATTCAGTTTCATACACAGCAGCCTGTTAAGGTTAATCTTACTTCCAAACGCTCGTGGGGTCTTTGTGCAGACAGGATCTTTGCAGCGAACAGTTTGACAGTTTAAACAGAGGGTCAGCCGAGCCAGAGACCCTCTGCTCTGCTCAGCAGCAATCAGTGTCGTTGTTAGCACAGCTAACGCTAGCAGCTAACCTGTAAGGCTATCTAACTCTAACGTAACGTAACGTGCATGCAAAACATTAACAGAGAAATGCCGCCAGTCGTTTGGCATGCTCTTACTTTTTGATGTTGAAACGGAGTTCGTCGAGTTGATCATCGCAGGATTCATTTTGACGGGCTGCAGCAAATGTAAACAACCCACAATCCACACACACTCCGAGCCTCCTCTCTTCCGGGTTTCAGAGTTTTGTGCGTGACGTCAGCAGAGCTTCGCTTTGCCATTGGAAAGCCAAGAGAACAATGTTACAGCTTTGTAATGAGATGGAAAGATGGAGAAACTAACACAGAGATGAGAGCTGAATGGAAAAACTGTGATAAATAGAAGACAGATAAATGTACAGATTCTGTACTCATCCTAATAATGTTGTAATCCATATTTTCCCCATCCTTTCCATTTACATTCTACTTGATGTGTATTGAAATTGTTGGTTGTGAATGTTAATATTGCCCCAATTTGCTATGTTCTCGTTTATATGCTTTCCCTGATATATCCTATTAGTTTTTGCTGTTGCAACGACCCAATATCCCCATATCCCCACAGAGATCAATAAAGTTTCATCTGAGAAGGATACTAGAGACTAGGAGTCTACTTCATTTTATCCTCATAACATAATTCCCTTTGAACAGATAAAGAAATCAAATCAAGCGCCCACCTGTATTGCAATTCATATTATACAATATTCAGCAGAAATTATCGGTACACCATGATTTTTTGTCAATATTGAGAGAGCATTGTTGTGATGGTTTCATATGATAAGTTAGTTATTTTTGAGTTCAGGATGGATGATGGAGTCCCAGTAGGAATGCTGACATACCAAAGGAGATCAAAAATACCATAAGAGACAATAACGTCACTATAAACTCATCACAGAGTACCAAAGACACACTATGCATCCCTATAGGAATATTATAGTGACTTTATGTATGTGGGTGCATGACTAGTCTGCAATATAAGGAATTATATTCACCGACATTTGGCATCAGAATCCAAATCAGAATTGAGTCATTTTTTATTTCATTACAGGACAGCTACACAGACAGGCTTGACACACTATAAACATAACAGGATGTCACATAGTGCAGACCAGGCGTTACTGTATGAGGATAAACCTACACACGCTACAAGCATACAGTCAAAGTCAGAGGTCAAAGAAGCAGCATACTTTTAAGGTCCTTTTAATTACCTACAAAGCTCTTAATGGCATAGCACCTTCATACATCTCTGACTTTTTAATATCCTATCAACCACAAAAAGCCCTTAGATCCTCCAATGCTTAATCGTGCCCACAGTACTCAACAAACAAAGCGGGGAAGCTGCTTTTATGTATTATGCACCAAAATTGTGGAACGCCCTGCCCAAGTATATCAAACAGGCAAGCTCTGTGGACATTTTTTAAAAAAGAGCTTAAAACTTACCTGGAAGGCTTTTAGCTAACTCATTTTTATCTTGTGCTTTATCCCCTACACAAGTTTTTATCTTATTTAGTTTATTCATTTTATTTCTACTAATTGGTTTCAATTTATTGTCATTTATGCTGTTGTATTCATTTGTTCTTGCCATATTTATTTGTTTTTGTTTTAGTGCTTCGAATGTAAAGCACTTTGAGCTGCATTTTATGTATGAAAGGTGCTATACAAATAAAGTTTTATTATTACTGTAGGGGGTAACAGCAGTGAGGGGGGGGGTGAGTGAGTAAAGAATGCGCATGTGAAATACTCAAATTCACCTCGTCTTTGAATAACAGAAGGGACACAGCCAGAGGACGCAGCTTCTAAAGGAGCGAGTGAGGTGCTAATGGGTCATTTTGTGCATTCCCAGGTTGCCTGTTGGGAGCATTAAGCCCCGCCGTCCCTCCTTCTATTTCACTGGTTCACTTCCTCAGCCTTTCATCCACAAACACAGCAATTAGCTGGAGTCCTGAGGTGCTGCTAATGCAGTTTCAGTCTGCTGTGCTGCCGGCACATTTACATTTTGAGCGTTTAGCGGATGCTCTGTTACAGAGTGACTTACAATGACAACAGTAGAATAAGCTTAAAGGAGAATACCGTTCATTTAGAGTTACACCCCACTTACTTCTGTCTTTCAGAAAGCATACAAAGAATTATCTTGCCAAATTACAGGATAAGCACATACCCCTACATGTATGTTTGTCTGATTGTTAGGTTATGTTATTTTACATCCTCAAATTCTTGCCTTCGTCTGTCTGTTTAGTCTGCTTGCTTTAGTATCACTTTATATCTATTAAGTGTTTTTTTCTTTGTTTTTATGTGGAATTGTACTGTTATCTGTTATCACTTTATCCTTAATTTCACTCATTTGTATATCTGCTTAGCTTGCCTGATTGTTTTTATATCCTAAGTTGACTGTACTTTCTTATTGTATGTCTGTATTGTATTTCTATGTTCAGGACCCCAGGAAGACTATAGAGGCACATCCATGTTCTTCTAATGGGGATCCTTCAATAAACATAAACATACGTCTAGTTTACATTGCCCACAGTTATTTTGCAATGCGTAACATATGTAATTTGATTTTTTTTTAACATTTAATTGTTTTTCCTTGTTTTTAAAATAAAAACTTTACGGTATCAAACCTAGCTTGAAACAGCAGAGCGTAGCGTAATGCGAGCATTGATATGAAAATGCTCAAATGAAATAACAATAAAACAGAAACTTTGACCAAACCAAATGAAGGCTTCATGTTTCCTATGATGGATTCTCTCAATCTGTGGAAGTTGTTTTTCATACTGAACAAGAATGAATGGCGGCAAATGGTTTCTTCTGAAGGAGGAAAACGAGTCCTGATATCTCCAACTATGCTGAATGTGTGCAGACACCAGATAGGAGGAATATAAAGAAGAGGGGAACCTAGACAACTCAAATAAACTTAAAAAACAAAAAAAATAGAAAGATATGGCAGAGGGGGGTATGATCCAGGGGGGAGAGAAGGACAGCAGAAATTCATTGAAGAGATGAGTTTCCAGGGGACACAAAAAAGTGATGAACCCGGCTGGGACACGCTTGTTGTTCAATGCTTTGTGACTTTTGAAGTTATTGAAGTCGGCTACTCGTCAGTGGTGTTGGAAAATGAGCTAAAATGTAAGGTTTTTTTGGTTTATTTTAACATCGTGATCGCATGATTCAGATATTATTGCAGATATCTGCTGTTAACCTCGCCTTAGCCTCACTTTTTTGTGTCCCCTGGAAACAGATCTGTTGTTGTCTGTGCTACTTGCAGCGCGTTTCTGTATTCTGTAGTTGTCAAATTGATGAAGATGAAGATGTTTTCTTAATTTGCTTGTGTTTTGTCTATTTGCATGTGTTTTCTTAAGTTGCAGTGCCCTGAGCTCTCTCGGCCACCGTAGGGAAGCTTTGAATGGCTGGAATCAATTTCTTGCTCTTGCCAGGTGGAGCCATTGTTCATGAAACAAAATCAGGTGAGCAGGTAGGAGTTCAGCTTCTTGCCAAAGACTCTTGGTGGACAAGTTGGCTGTTTGCTGGGATTGAACCTGTGACATTTCAGTTACGAGGCAGTTCCAAAAACAGAGTCGAAACGGGTCGAAAAGTGAGTTTTTAAAGCCAGAAATCTCAGCATCTGGCTCAATAATCATTCAGTCACTAGTCCATACCCGGGGATGCGCGCGCCACAACTCCGTGCAGACTTGCCAAAAATGCGCATAAACAGTGTAAATTTGGGAAAATGGAAAAATCAGCTATGTCAGTCCCTGCCTATGCCAATGCTCAATGCCCATGTGCAGTTTCAGATTGATTGGCCAACCCATTGAGGAGCAAAATGGATGCAGACAGACAGACAGACGGACAGAGTTTCCCTCATTTTATAGTAGGATGATATAGTAAGATAGTTATCAACCCCCACCTCCAAACCAACGGAAAGGAATAACTATAGGTGCTGGAACTGCAAGCTGGCATATACAGGCTATTCTCCACAGCACAAAGCACAGCAGTGAATGCTTGTGAGAACACACACACACACACACATACACACACACACACACACACAGACACACATACAGGACGATGAACCCGCGACAGCGTGGGTAATTACAGAGGAAGAGGGGAGCCGAGACAGTCGACTGGACATTCGTCTCATTACTCACGCATGCCTCTGGGCTGTTCCCCACTGGCCTGCTGAGGAACATCACACACTCGCTCACACTGTAGCTCCCAGGCATACACACACACACACACGCAAGCAAACAGACTCCAATACACACACACACACACACACACACACAGACAAACATAAACCTGGAATGTCAGGGTAAAGAGCTTGGTGCATCTTTGCTAATCACATCACTATCAACAGCAATTGGCATAATATTATGCAAGAATACTCATTTAGAGACAGATGTTTCCATCAGCATGAAGCACAGGAGCGCGATTAAGAATGAACAAATCTGATTCTTGCATATTTTTAGGCATTTAGCAATTCTCTTATGTGTAGCAACCTGCAACCTCTTGCAACCTGTCCCGCTCCGCTCAACAGTTACAGGTGCACAGGTTAGTTTTGCAACAGGTTTATCGCAAGAAGTGTTGCAAAAGTCAAGGCACGCAAATTCGAAACTTTGTGATGCAAGAGATCACATCTGTGAAGCTGAAGTCACCAATTTGAGAGGCTGTAATCACTGAGTTGTGGTTGCACTGGAAAATGATAAGTAGAAGATAAGTAAATGATAAGTAAGTGAGTAAATGTTGTATTACAAGTTTGCAGCTGTCATGGTATTTATCTTAGTATCAAGAATTCTTTGCCTGTGACCCTGTGCAGAAAAGTGTGCATACCCGAAAGAAAGGCTCGTAATATACGACTGCAATAAATAACAACGGCAAGGCCCTGCACCGTCTCCTGTCCCGGACCGTCTTCTTCCTCGTCCTAGAAGAGGAGAGATGGGTTGTGGATCTTTTCCCGGTGTGATTTGTAGCGCAGAAAACCAGGTCAGCGAACACAAAGCGAGGACCGGACGGATAACACGCTGCAGACGGGACGGTTACGTCAGCCGCGGGCCGGAGGAGGAGAGAGGTTCCCCGCTGCGGAGGCTCAGGATCCCGCCTGCCGCTACTGAAGCTGCTGAAGCTGCTGAAGCTGCTCTCTGGCACCGCTCCATTTCCCCTTTCATGTTTCCCGACAACCAGCAACAGCCGTGTTGTTTAGATCAGTGGTTCTCAATCTTTCACATCACACACACACACACAAATTCACACACATTCATGAAAAAACCCACTATAGGTGCAATGCAGCTATCCGGGAAATCTGTGCTTTAGGGCTGCAACTAACGATTATTGTCATTGTCGATTAATCTGTTGATTATTTTCTCGATTAATCGATTAGTTGTTTGGTCTATAAAATGTCAGAAAATGGTGAAAAATGTGGATCAGTGTTTCCCAAAGCCCAAGATGACGTCCTCAAATGTCTTGTTTTGTCCACAACCCAAAGATATTCAGTTTACTGTCATAGAGGAGTAAAGAAACCAGAAAATATTCACATTTAAGAAGCTGGAATCAGAGAATTTTGACTTATTTTTCTTAAAAAATTACTCAAACCGATTAATCGATTATCAAAATAGTTGGCGATTAATTTAATAGTTGACAACTAATTGATTAATCGATTAATCGTTGCAGCTCTACTGTGCTTCTCAACTTTCTCAGCTTGACCCTCCCTAAAAATCCCCTGCAGGTGCTACTGTGCAAAATGGTAAACTCTCACACCAAATGATGATTTCTATTTTCCCATTTTACTTAATTAATGATTAGAAGAAGCCTAGAGGCTGTAAAAAAAAAAAGAAAAGAAAAAAAGGCATTTATCACAAAGATTAACATTATAATACATTTCTTCATTAAAAATATTCCATAAATCATCTTGAGACCCACACCCCAAAAAAAAAAAAAAAAATCCTAACCCCCAGGATGACCAATTAAAACGGCTGATCCCTGCTGAGACAAAACAGGAGAAGATTTATGCTGTTCAGTTCAACCCATGGAGATTGAGTATTTTACCTGCAGAATGTCTGCTTACTGTTGAAAAAACAAGACATGTTGGCAGATGTCTTACTGCTGGCATCGCTCTCATTTCCAGATATTTACCACCGGAGTCAACGGGTGAAAATAAATCTCAAGTCTGGAGGTGGTAATCATAAGCTCATCATAGCTTGTTGATGTTATAGCAACCCGTCCAGAAAATGTGGACTTTACGTCCGTTCCCCTATAGCTGTTGTGCAGCTGCACAGCATATGGCTTTCGCACCAGGGTGGGATGCTAAACCACAGAATTTCAAAAACACACATGGAATAACCACCGTAAGTCATTTATCAGCCGAAGCAGTGGGCTTCAGAGCAGTTGTGATGTGGGGATGCAAGACCTTCTGTTTTCAAAGCAGTTAGCCTTATTTCACTCGCTCAAACCAATTACAGAACTCTCGGTGCCCTGCCTGGATGCCCTCTAATTCGGTCGCATTTTTATAGTAGCCACCAATTTGCAGAGGCCGTTTTGACCAACAGGGAACTTATGGCAAACCATTTGTGCTTCACAGCGCTTCCTATGAGCACCAGATGCCCATCTGAGAAAAGCATCACATCCACTTCACCAGACACTTCAAAACAGATCAATTTCAGACACATGTACTGCAAAGAAACCCACTTCGGAAGTTTGTCATAAAAGTTTGGCTGAAGATCTTTGAAGAGGCACGTTACGATTTTAATATGAACACAGGTTTTTCATTTCCCCTGCTTCTTCACAGCGGCATTGTAAAATTCCAATTCAACCACACAGGGAATACACCTCTCTGTTTATTATCATGGTCATGTAAAACAATGGGGCCGAGCTAAAAATGGTTCGTCTTTGGTCACACGCCAGTCACAACTTTCCACACGCCTTATTTGAGTCACAGTCATCTGCAAACATATGTAATGCTGCGGGCATTTCCACCTTGAATTCCTTTCCCTTTGTGTGTGTGGGGCAGAGCCTTCAAACAGGAACCGAGGAGCTAAAATTGGAACAAAGAGATAAAAGAGTCCTAAACACCTCACACTGTTGCACATATTTCTGTCTCGCTTTTTGTCCAAAAAGTCACATTCCTCCACGCAAACTTGCCCGTTTCCAAATAAGGTTGGGAATTCTTACGTAAAGGGGACACTAGTGATTATTTACAAGGATGGGAATGATAAAATTAGGTCAGCGCGGTCTGCTGAGAAATTGCCCACTGTCCGTCCATAAGCCTGAGAGATAGAGAGCGCGGCGGTTACATCACAGCGTTAGCGTGACACTGTGCCTCGTAGGCAAGACCGACCGAAGGATTGAACAAGTAAACAGTCGTATGAATCATTCCCCTTGTCCTGCTTCGACCTGCCATGGTGGTCTGGGGTTGAGACAGTAGTGTGAAAGAGCTTCCAGTGCGGTCAGTGGTGTTTGAAGTGGCCTTGTTAAGGCACCGAGACGCTTCTCTCAGGCCATTTCCATTCATTTCACAATGGCTCCTCAGTCGGTGTCTGTGCTTTCTAAGATTCCCTCAGTAAATCATTCCAGGTTTTCTATTGTGGGAACCTCAGACTCTCCCCTCCTCTGGATTCACCGCTACAAACTCCGACGTCGACCCCCCAGCCGCCTTTTGGATCTCAGGGATTGCGAGGAATGCGTCCCACCTAGGTCGCCGGGGCAACCCCCCCCCCCCCTTTTGGTGGCCGAGGAATGCCCGGCGTTAACTCCGCTCAGACTGTTTTCTCAGCGCGGACAAGCGGCCACATTTCTGCTGGTAAACTGATCCCGACCACACAGGAGGAACCACCTCCGCAGCACCCAGCCCCCCCACTGCTGTCAATCAACACCTAATGCTCCGAGCAGCACAGCTGATCGAAACCACGTGGAGAAAACTGCTGGTTCCAATCGACCCAAGAATGTGCTTATATAAGAGAAGAAAACCAGGCAGATCCGTTTCCATGGATTTGGAAGTGGTATTCCTATGGCTTTGCATGTGTGAGCAGTGGATGATGTTACAGATCAAAGAGTAAGAAAGGAGGTCACAGGCTAATCAAGAGCATCAGTGACTTGAGTGAAACCTACTAACCTACTTCATGGTTCTCAACTTTTTCATCACAGCACAACCAATGGCATAACACACTGAATGATGAACTCTAATAACAATTAAATTTATCTTACTGGATTAATCCTTGGATTGGTTTAATCCTTGGAAGAAGTATAGAGGCGACAAACATTCAATATTTCACAAGAAAAAGCATTCATCATTCACAAGACTTAAAAACATGATGATAGGGCTGCAACTAACGATTATTTTCATTGTCGATTAATCTGTTGATTATTTTCTCGATTAATCGATTAGTTGTTTGGTCTATAAAATGTCAGAAAATGGTGAAAAATGTGGATCAGTGTTTCCCAAAGCCCAAGATGACGTCCTCAAATGTCTTGTTTTGTCCACAACCCAAAGATATTCAGTTTACTGTCATAGAGGAGGAAAGAAACCAGAAAATATTCACATTTAAGAAGCTGGAATCAGAGAATTTTGACTTATTTTTCTTAAAAAATTACTCAAACCGATTAATCGATTATCAAAATAGTAATTAAGTAATTAATCGATTAATCGCTGCAGCTCTACATGATGATACATTTTTATATTAAAATTAGATTTCTTCAGATTCCATAAATCATTCTGATTTACACACAGAATGATCTTGTGGTCCCTGGGGGGTCCCAACCCCGAAGTTGAGAACCACTAACCTTGCTGCCACACAACCCCTTCTCACACACACACACACACAAATACACACACACACACACACACCCCACCACCCCATCTCAAAGGGATTTATCAGGTTACATACAAGTTAAAACAAATCTCTCATTCCTGATGGAAATTACAAATGTGGCACATGTAATAACAGCACAAACCTTCCAAAACTTATCAAAATTTCTGTCATTCTCATTCAGGGAAGTGCATTAAAATAAAAGGAATCTCATGCAGTCTATAGTATATTTTTGCCTGTAGTCTGCACCTCTTCGGCTGTGTATTCTACCATTTTTTGAAAATGACAAACAATGATATATCAGCCATTATAACAATGATTATTAGGAATGACTCGTCCCAGATCATTCCCTCTGACTGTGATGACAGCGGGGAAAGCTGTGAGGCTTATTGAGAGAAACGAGGCGTCGTCATAGCGATGCCTCTGAGGCCGGATGTGGCTTCACCCTCTCTCTCTCTCTCTCTCTCTCTCTCTCTCTCTCTGTGTGTTAGCAGGTGTCTTGATGGAGGAAGGCCAGCGGCAGGTCAGGCCGGCCTGAAACACAGACACCATGTTCTCTGCTGTGTTAACTAGAGCAGGGAGAGACGGGATGCAAGGCAACAGGTCACACACACACACACACCGTCACAGGATAGCTGCTCCGGTGTGTGTGTGTGTGTGTGTGCATGTGTGTGTGTCCTATCATCTCTCAGAAGTGTGTTCAGTGTTCAGCAGTGTGATGTCTTCATATTTGAGTCTAGTCCGGTACAACAGAGAACCATGTGCACATTCTATAGATGAGAGTCCTATTTCTTATATTTCTATTTGTAGTTTTTTAAGTATATATTAGGGATGGGACGACATATCGAAATTCAATATATCGCAATACAAAAATGTGACAATACATATATAGTGGGGCAGAAAAAAGAGAATCGCGATATTAGCTCCATGTTATTCTGCTGTAGTAATCACAAATGAGACGCTTGACCATCACAATTTCACAAGCTCTCCATTTAAATTATATTCGAATAATCAAATTCCTTGTATGCGCAAACTTAATTAGCCAATCAAACTGATTCTGATTCTGAAAACAGGGTGAGAGAGAGAGAGAGAGAGAGAGAGAAGGGTAGAGAGATGGAGGAGGAGGGAGTGTGTAACCCTGTCCTCGCCTCTTATTGTGGTTTACATGTTTACTTCGTTTAATCCACAAACATTTTTAGTATCCGAGGATTTGGTCTTATTCTGAACTTTAATACAGTGTGCCAAAGCTTTCCATTTCCCATCCAGTTATGCGTCACCACTTTGAATCAGTTCTTACCTTGAATTATTTGAAAAAACGAAACCGGGCAGATGCTTAAATTCCTCGGTGTGTGTGTGTGTGGGGGGGGGGGGGGGTAGAGAGATAGAGAGAGACATACAGAGAGAGAGAGAGAGAGAGAGAAACGGAAAGGGGAGAGAGCGAAAGAGAGAGACAGACAGAGGTGGTAAGAAAAAGAAAGGAGTGACAGAGACAGAAAGAGAAAGAGAAGAGATGTTGAGTTTCAGGTTAGCTCTTGTTTTTCTTCCATGTTGCTCGTTGTTCATGTTGACTTTATTTATTTATTTATTTTGCTGATATAATGTGTCTTCTTGTTCATACTACCTTATCAGCTTTGGCAATACTGTACATTTACATTGAATTGAATGGAGAGAGAAAGAAGACACCGAGAAAGAGAGAGAGCGAGAGCGAGAGAGAGAGAGAGACAGAGAGAGAGAGAGAGAGAGAGAGACTATATGTATGAACCAAATCTGTTTCCAGGCTTGTGCGTCTGTGTTTCCCCAGCTGTCTCCTCCCTCATCTGGCCCCACAGACTGTTCCTCTAAACTGTCGTAAACAGCATCCATCCCACCCAGACACTCTGATTTGTACAGATTAGGTTCAGATTTGTTCTCGCTCCTAACGAACCGCACCGCAGTTCTCTTGTTTGAGGACAGAGGACTCGTGTTTTCAGGCGTCTCGGTGCCGTTATTCGGTGGCGTCCGAATGGCGTTGCCGTTCTCACCTGGCCGAACGATCCCGAACTACAGGAGAAAACACTCCAGAGCTTGAATAAACCGCTCCAAACATGCTTAGTGTGAACGCACCTTTGGAGAGTTCATTAGTCAAGGATGGGAAAATGCCATGGGCCGATTGTCAGCACTGAAAGGACTGAAACAAAAGAGGGAATTTTACCATTTTGACTGCAAACTTAATGAAAATCAGATTTTTTTTCATTGATTTCATTCATTTTGTTCGTGTTCATATTCAATATTCATCCAATATTCGAAACCATGTGGAGAAACTGCTGGTTCCAATTGACCCAAGAATGTGCTTATATAAGAAAGTGCATTTAAATTATATTATTGTCACTTTGTAATGACATTTTTAAACTGTTGTTTACATTCTAGCGAGCCAGAAAGATTTGTGGCTCAGAAATAAACAGAATTCTGCACAGTCAGACTTTGTTGTCACTGAACTATTATTTATTACATCGTATCGTGGTTGTATTAAACCTATTCCCTAATTTCTACTTATAAATTTATAATGCTAGTTCTTTTATAAGTTATATGAGCCTTCATTTTGTTAGCGTTCATATTCAATACTCATCCAATATTCAAAATCAATTTGATATTCATTTAATATTTGATACAACAAAAAAGTGCAGCTGCCACTCCATGGATGCCATCTTGCCACTAGCTGCATCCAAACAGCCTTCAGCCAGTCACTGCTTCATTCTCAGCGTTTCAGAACACATTCGTAGCTTCCTGGAGTAAAACAGCTCACGTGGGAGTTAAAACACTTCTAAGCCCGCTTCCTGGCCGCTCTCCCACTGAACAACCGTGTCTGGGTTTCTGGGTTTTTTCACCTGCCGGCAGCCTGTTAGAGGGGGCAGGTGCCGCGGCATCGAGAGGAGCGGCGACAGTCCCAGCAGCCTCGCCAAACAATAATATCATTAGCTGCATAAAAAACACAGAGGAGCACTGCTGCGGGACGGGGGTTACTGGCCTGGGAGCGGCTGTAATTAGCCTGAGCAGCTGGGGCTGAGGGGTGTGTGTGTGTGTGTGTGTGTGTGTGTTCTCTCATTTTCTATCAATTCAACTCAATTCAGTTCAATTCATTTCAGTGCTTTATTGGCTGTGATTCCATATATTGCCAAAGCAGAAGGTGACAAAATGAATTATTCACTTCAGAACAATAACAATAAAATAAGAACCGATTTGCTATTCACAGTGTTATTCTTCATTCAATAGTCACAACTAGGGTTAGATCAATATATTGGTTTGCCGATACACCGGGTCGATATTTCTTTGCATATTTTCTTTATCATTTTTATCATTTTATTGTTCAATTATGTTGTTTTGTAAATTAATTCTTCATTTAAGCACAGTAATGTGTCCCAGAGTTTCTCCACCAGTGAATAGGTGTGGTGCGGTCTTCCTGCCTTTAAAAACTGCTGACACTGAAAGAATTTCATCAGTCTGGGTTTCAGTGGAGAGTTTTAGTTTCCCATGATGGTCTGAATGCTGTTTCAGAGGCTTTTACACCCTGATGAGAAGACGATTCTGTGGGAAAAACACTGAATACTTGGATTTTCTTTGCCATGAATAAAGTCAAATTTAATGATATTGAACACTGGCACAAAATATCAACAGTCTAAAAATATCAGTCTTCAAAAAATCTAAAATTGCACTCTGACTCTTCTCACTGCCTAAATAGGGAATGTTTTGACTGTGGAGAATGTTGAACTGTATATTAGAGTTTTTTTTCCCTCTGTCTTTATCTCTGTCTTTCTCTCTATCTCTGCCTTTCTCTGTGTGTTTCTCTCTCTGTTTATTCCATATGTTTGTGTAGTGGGGGGAAGTGACTCAAGGAAACCGGGGAAACAATGGGACACCGCCAAGACAAACTGCCCCACCCAGCTCCACCTCCCCCTTCCTCTACTGCCCTCTGGCCCTCCTCCCTCCCTGGGGTGGGGGAGCAGGGGGGGCAGGTTGGAGAGGATGCCCCTCCCTGGAGCAACGAGGAACAGCGAGTGGTAAGAAGGATCAATTTTTTCAGGGTTATATCAGGAATACCATCATTTTACATTTTATGGTAATAATGTGCAACATTTTCATATAAATATAAGTCAGTTTTGCCACTCCCTATCACCGATTAACATAACACAGACAAACATTCAATATTTCACAAGAAAAAGACTTAAAAACATGATAATACATTTTTATATTTAACCTTTATTTTTAACCTATATTTAACACTTTCTATGAAGCCAGTGTCTATAATACATTATAATCATACTTATAACACATTATAATGCCATCATAATGCATTATAAGTATAGCTATAATCATGCATAGACAGTTATAATGTTTTATAACATTATAAACACATTACTTACAATCTGTTAAAGCTTTTTCATTACCACTTAAATGAAAAAGCTTTATAACAGATTATGAGTAATGTTATAAAACATTATAACTGTCTATGCATGATTACAACTATACTTATAATGCATTATGATGGCATTATAATGTGTTATAATTATGATTATAATGTATTATAGGAAGTGTTACCAAATTGGATTTCTTCAGACTGCATAAATCATTCTGATTTACACACAGAATCATCTTGTGGCTCCAGGGGGGGTCCCGACCCCGAGGTTGAGAACCACTAACCCTGCTGCCACATAACCTCTCCTAACCCCCCACCCCCTCGATCCCCGACCCCCCCCCCCCCCACTTCACACACACACACACACACACACTTGACAATGAGTGCAACAGTAGAAAAGGCTTCGATTTCTAGATCACCAACATCTCCACAGCAAGCAACCAGCAGTAAGCAGTGGTGGAAAGTAACTAAGTACATTTACTCAAGTACTGTACTTAAGTACAATTTTGAGATACTTGTACTTTACTTGAGTATTTCCATTTGATGCTACTTTATACTTCCACTCCACTACATTTCAGAGGTAAATATTGTACTTTCTACTCCACTACATTTATTTGACAGCTTTAGTTACTTTTCAGATGGAGATTTGACACAATGGATAATATAACAAGCTTTTAAAATACAACACATTGTTAAAGATGAAACCAGTGGTTTCCAACCTTTTTGGCTTTTGACGTCTTACAAAAAGCAGTGTGTAGTCAGGTCACATTTCAGATGTCTATGAGTTGTTAACAGCTCCACCAAATAGTGATTTTTCCCTCTAAACCTCACATGGTTTCATTTCAATAAATGTTCAAATGATCCAATATGTCAGCAAAAATCAAAGATTAGAGAAAAAGTTCAAAAACTGAAAACAGATTTGTGTATCAGAACTTTGTTTTTTCTTCTTTCCTCTCCCATTAATCATCTCACGACCCCTCAGATTTATCTGGTGACCCTTTGGAGGGGCCCGACCCCTAGGTTGGGAATCACTGAACTAAACTAGCTAACTCTATATAAAGTAATTCAAACTAGTTCCACCTCCAGCAGTTACAACAGTAACATGCTGCTTACACACTGATGCTTCAGTGTTAATAATCTAATGATGTCATATATAATAAAATATCAGTCAGAGGGACCAAACCACTACTTTTACTTTAATACTTTAACTACATTTTGCTGCTAATACTCATGTACTTTTGCTGAAGTAGGATTTTTCATGCAGGACCTTTACTTGTAATAGAGTATTTTTACATTGCTGTATTAGTACTTTTACTTAAGTGAAGGATCAGAGTACTTCTTCCACCACTGAATGTTGGGGAAAGTTACGACCATGAAAACCCTTCTCTTTCCGTCTCTTTCCTTTGTGAAAACCCTTCTCTTTCCGTCTCTTTCCTTTGTGAAAACCCTTCTCTTTCCTTTGTGCGTGAATCTTAATAATCCAGCCGCTAGCCGAAAGTGTGTAACATGAAAAACAATGATCGTAACAACAACTGTTTTATGGAGTGTGAGTGAGGAGAGAAGTGCTAGGAAAAGAAATAAAATAAGAGCTATGGAGAGAGGTAGAAGGCATTTTTTAAGAATGAGCAAATTTTTAAGAATGAGTTTTTGGCCTGTGACAGATGATGAGGAGTGACTCTGCTGTTCTGACTGAAGTGGGTCCAGGTCAGTCCAGGTATTGGAGATACAGTATATGGCTTTTCTCATATTGTTGCTACATGGATCGAAGGAGTCCGGTTTATCAGAGAGAGAGTTCAGGGTATTTTGGTATTTTGCGATCCTGCACTCCGACCTCCCAGTGAGAAGAGAATTTCTCTACAGGGGATCAATAAAGTATCACATTATTAGTATTTATGAGAGGGTTAATAAAAGATCACAGAACTTCAAGCAGTGCTCAACCACAAGTATCTGTATCACGAGAAGTTGAAGTTTTAATGATACCGCTTTGACCTCAACGGGCCAGGATTGCGTTTTCTCCACCGTACCTCTGAGACGTGAATAAAGAACATTTCTTATTTCTTCTTAAAAAAGTTTAAGGAGTTCTGCTGCTGCCCTGTTTTTGGATCACCTCTGATTTTGATTTTTCTGGAAGTCGGTTTATACTTCTTGGCATCCAGAGGGTTATATGAGGAGACGGACCTGCTGTACATCTTTAAGTGATTGTTTACCGTTGGCCAGATGTAGTTGAAGTCTTTTATATGCAGCATACTGGATCTACCTGTCTGAGGCCACATCCACACTAATACGTTTTCGTTTTAAAACGGCGTTTTACAACGGCGTGCCGGTGTAAACAGGAAGCAGATTGTCTACTCTGCGGTTGGTTGCAGAAAAAACTATGGAGGAAGAACAGCAATGGCGAAAAGTACGACCAGAGATTTCTTTGCTTGGACCGACGACGAGGTGGAGGCAGTGGAAAACATAGATTATTGAATTAACCACTGGTAGTCAAGGCTGATGTTGTTTGTTTTCTTCCGGAAAAGGGTCACATGATAGGGGCGTGACGAATCAGGGAAGGACACGTCGTGACTGATCAGACCCAATCAGGAAGTGAACGTGGGCGTCTGCGTCATCGTTGTCAAAAGTCTCAGTTTCCGCCCCTCTGGACTAAAACGCAATCCCGGAGTTTTCAAACTAAAACGGGGTCAGCAGCGTTTTCAAAAGTCTCCGTTTTAGGGGTCCGAAAACACCGGAGCAGTGCGGACGCTAGGCGTAAACGTAGCAAAAGTTCTGCGTTTTAAAACGAAAACGTATCAGTGTGGACGTGGCCTGAACTTCATGATATGAACTCCAAAATCCTCAAACCACAACCGACCGCGCTGTCAGAGGAACCACTGGAGGAGCTTGTCTGGTGATGTGACGGGTAAACAATTAGGGACCAGGGATTCTCAGCATGGGCATGTCTCCAGTCTGTGTGTGTGTGTGTGTGTGTGTGTGTGTGTGTGTGTGTGTGTGTGTGTGTGAGTGAAAGAGACTGTGTGTGTATACAGGCTAGGAGGCCAGCATGGGCATCACAGCTGATCAGCCTCAGGCCCAGCAGGTCGCTATTCCGATACACACTCAAACAACGAATGCTCATACACACACACACACACACACACACACACACACACACACACACACTCCACCACCCACTGGCACTTATTTGTTCATCTGGAGGTGAGCCCCTGGCAGAGCCTGTGCAGTCAAGTGCCACACAGAGACTTGAAGCCGCCGCTGTCCTGAAGCTGCAGTGAAACCACACCGACTGTCAAGAGGAACAACACACACACACACACACACACACACACACACCGACTCACAACAACCCACTAATCTGACCGGCTTACATAAGAAGAGTCCGCGCTGGACGGCTACGCTCCTCCATACCTCCTTTCATCCTCCCATCCAAACCGGAGAGAGACGGAGCAAACAGCGAGACACGCCACAAAGAAAAAGGAAGACCGGACAAGATGTCCGAGATTGTCCATTACATAATTTGGAGGCTTTACGTAACGGAGGCAGCAAGTCAGTCAGTCGGAACAGGCCTTTTTAGGGCCATTTTCTCTCTCCGACTGTCTCGCTGTTTCTTTTTAGGAGAAGATGGATGAGCGGATGGATGGATGGATGGATGGGTGGATGGATGGATGGATGGATGGATGGATGGATGGATGGATGGATGGATGGAGTGCCGCTGGCGATGCCCCAGAGCGGTACCTCTGTGACAAAGAGTGGCACAGATGGCGGCCCAGGGCTGGCCGGCGTTCAGGCTACCAAATGGCATGCCACAACAGGTCCAGATGGACTCAGCCTCTCGCTTTTATTTTTGCCTTTGAATAGACGGAGGATAAACAGTCCAAAAGAGAGAGAGAGGAATACAGAAAAAGAGGGAGAGAGTGAGAGGCGGACAGATAGAGAGGCAAGCGGGCGGAGAGACAACAGTTCGCCTACAGTGTGAAGAAGAAGAAGGCAAGAGAAAGAGAGAGATCTGGAGGAGGAGCGGGCGAGAGAAAAGGCAACAAGAGAAGCAGACCGGTCAGGCTAACTGTCCATCTGCCCGCTTTGGTGAAAAACTCTCAAAGAAAGAAGAAACCGACCGGCTGCATCTTTCGGTGGCCGTCGCTCCTTCAGCTTCAGAGTTTCAATCGCAAAGCTCAGGCCCGGTGCAGAGAGTCTGAGGAGGAAACATGACAGCTTGTGCATGGGGAGAGCGAGGGGAGTTTAGCTGAGGGGCTGAGAGAGAGAGAGAGAGAGAGAGAGAGAGAGAGAGAGAGAGAGAGAGAGAGAGCGCACACTTACATAACCAGAGAGACGGCCTGCGAGGAAACTCTGCCTCGGCTCAGCGGGAGCGGCCGAGCTCAGCGGCTGGCTCATCCTTTTTTCTTTTCTTTTTTTTATCTCCCTTTCCTTCTTGCCTACCTCAAAAGCTTTTTTTCAGAAGGCTACTGTGAGCATGTGGTTTAAATTCAGACTACTGGCTCCACTGGTAAACACAGGTATCGGCCATTTTGTAGCCCAGCTGTGACAGGGCGCCTAATAAAAAAACAGACTATTAACGCATTTCTCTGGGTAAAAAAGAAAAAATACACACTAGCAGTCAAAGGTTTGGACCCACCTGATTGAATGTTCTATGTTTTTCATTCTCTTAAAGCCATTTTGATCTAAAGGCTTCTGCTTAAATGCTTGAAATTAGTTTCTGAGACAAATATAAATAGTGAAGTTGATCCTATGTATGAATTTCTTTCCAAAGCCTTTGTCTTTCCATCAAGGCAAAGGGCGGCTGCTTTAAAGAATCTAAAATATAAGATAGTTTTGATTTGTTTAACAATTTTCTGGTCGCTGCATAATCCCATTTGTGTTATTTCATAGTTTTGATGTCTTTACAATTATTGTAAAATGTGAAAAATAGTAAAAATAAAGAAAAATGCATGTGTCCAAACTTTTGACTGGTCAGAAAAGATGAATTCATTTCAGCTTCTGGTAAAAAGATAGATATGTCACCCACTCTTTTGTGATGCTCATTAACTTTTCACCCAGATAAAACCTCTGATAGCTGCCTGGAGTTCAGACCTGGAAGCAGAGAAGTGTGTCAACAGCATTTATAGAGCGAGGGGGAGGCGGGGGGGGGGGAAATTACTCCTTTGAGAAGATGAAACCAAGCCTGCGTCGCTCTTATTATGAAACATAATTGTCCGAAGGCTGTGAGCGATGGAGTGTTATTTCACAGATCTGCCCTCCAGGCAGCGGCAGGGAGGGAAAGGCTTCATTTGGAATGGAGCGTTAAGAAAATATTTTCCTCCTGCAGGAAATTACTCGAGAGAAACACTCATTTTCAACAAGAGGCGTCCTATACGAGCCCGGTGTTCCTGAAATTAAAACCTATAAGAAAAATCGTTGAGTGTAGCATAGCCTTGACCTTAACCTTTGACACCCTTAAGAGCTTGGGTATCAAGGGCAATATGAAATCTGAGGATATTTTGGTTTTCGGGCAGGAATTCCAAATGATAACAGCACATAGCGGGAAATATCGTATCATTTTTCCAGCAGGCTGCCTCTGAGCGGAAAGCCTCGGTGAGCGACATCTGTCCAGTGTTGACATTCGCCGCTGCAAAAGCTTTGAAAATAGCTCCGCGCTTTAAAGGTTGCTTTGCTCCGTTCACCGGAGAGGGGAAATCCACTGCTCTCTAATGACCATTCATAAATTACTTCACATTCCCTGTGAGGAAAAACACAGAGGAGCTCATTCTATTCTTAGATAAGCCATTCCCTCGCAATTAGCGTCTATCAGTGCAGACTCTCCATAGTAATCTCTGTAGTATAATTACAAATGAATGTCTATTCTGAGGGCAACGAAGAGCGACACTCGGGTTCCTGCTGCGTTTCCTCGGGTAAAAAAGGGACAGAGGTGATCCAAACACTGAGTGGAATAAATATGGAATAAGTCCAGACCTTCAGAAAGAAAAAGGTTAATCTACAGCCACAATGCTATATACAGAAATATGCTTTAGTGACTCATTGTAGGCCTACAGCTCATTTTTTTTGTCACTATGATTCTCTGCATTCTCCTTTTTCTCCTCTCTCTGCACAATAATGGAGAGTTCGTTCCCAGATGCTATACATCCATTCTGGAAACAAATTTCACTGCTTGATAGAGAGTAAGGATGAGTGACACCTGGGTTTCTTCTGGCAGATTGGTATGGCGGCAAACACAGTACGAGAGCCCAAAGCAATCGCATCAAGAGAAACGCGCTGCAACTTCAGAAACGATGCAAATTCACAAACACAAATACGAAAATCCAAAGCAAATACGACAACGGAAACGTGCTGCGAAAGAAGAAACGCGCTGCAGAACGCCAAAGCAAATACATTAACAGGAAAACAATATTGGTCCAATCAATATTTGTGAACGTGACCACCTATCTACCAAAGCCAGAAATCAGAGAACTAAGAATTGAACCTATGACATCTTCAAAATATAAAATCTAGAGCTGCTCTGGGGAAAATGGTAAACAGAAGTCTCTTCATTGACTATGTTTACATGGACAGCAATAATCCCATAATAACCTGATTAAGACAACAGTCTGAATAAGAGACTGCCATGTAAACAGCATTTTCTGATCATCTTAACCTGACATGTGGAGTATTCTGATTTTAGTCTCATTATTGAAGGACATTTTAGACTGTAAAAACCTTTTTTCCATGGAGATATATGCACATCCAACTATCTCCGATGCAGGTGGAAAGTATCACTTCAGTCCTGAGAAAAGAAGATCCCGCACACTGCTCTTGCTCAGCATCACAATTTATTGATCATACTAACTCATCATACTACTAAGTGTATACTTATGTCTATTTACAAAAATATTTACAGAAATTGCATATCTATTGAATGAAAACATCGGCCTTGCAGCTTTCATAATGAAAGCTGCAAGGCCGAGGTTTTCATTCAAACACCTGAATCCAACTAGGACTCTCTATAGGAGGATTTGCAGCTTTTTGCAACACAACACAACACAGCGGTCGCTCTGCCTTCCAGAGGTTGGAACTTGTTTACAGAGGAAAAAGACAACTGACAGCAGAGAAAAGAAGTCCCAACATTTTTGCTGTGAGGCTGAAACTGTCACCAGGCTCAGGAATTTTAAATGGATATCATGAAGTTTTCAGGAAAGTCTTAAACTGTCCGGGTGTCTCCAGTGATTCTCCTTTGTCCTGTTAATGGGACTTTGCTCCGCAGCATGTAAACAGGAATATGAATGGAATAGTTCTATAAGCAACTCGTCTAAACAGCTTGATCTGAATATTGTCATATTTAGATTATTGTCTCATGCAGCTGCTCCAGATCTTTCCATCTTGACGGCGTCGCAGGTTTGAGTCTCACTTCTCCGTCTTCTGGATGGAGGGAGAGGCTCGAACATGTTAGGAAACCAGACTGCAGGAATAACATATGAATTATTAAGCTGAAGTGGTATTCCTTGCAGATGAGGCATAACTAGGGCAAATTCCAGCAGTGAGACTGGGGGCTGCTGGGAGTTTTAAGGTGGAATGCAGTCTGTCTCAGCAGAACACACTGTACTGTACTGCACTGTACTGCCTCCCCTTCCCCCTGTTCTGCTACCAAGAATGTGTGTGTGTGTGTGTGTGTGTGTGTGTGTGTGTGTGTGTGTGTACACGCCCATATGTAGCTGTTCTCAGCCTGTGTGGGACGGTGATGTTATGCTTTGCCCTGCCCGTCTCTTGTGGAGTGAAAAGGAAGCCTGGTGTACATAATTCACACCCTGACAATGGTGCGGCCCAATGCACACACACACACACACACACACACACATACACACACTGTACATGGGTTTTAGAGGTGCTTTAAATGTGGGTTTTTAAAGGCCGATACCAATATTTATAGACTATCATCACAAAAACCTAGCAGAAAAGAATAAAACAAAATTCTGTTAGTCCATGGACACATTATTAACAAATAAGTAGATGTACCTATTTTTACATGTATGTAATGGATGCAAATAGTTGCATCGAAACACAGAGAAGCCTCAGGAACGAATTCTCTCACTGAAATAAATGAACTTCCATCAGAGAACAATGCATTCAGCACATTAAGTGTGATTGTGACTTAAGACTGAGTGTTAAAGCGGTTGGATGGGAAATCCACAGTAGGTTAATCCTTAGTAAGTTATCTATAATACTCAGCTGGAGCCCTTTAAAGGAAGAGCAGGGGTTGTATGAGGAGAGGATGATCCTTCTGGATTACTCCTCTCACAGCTTGGGTCTGCAGATGAAGAACTCTGTGTGTGTGTGTGTGTGTGTGTGTGTGTGTGTGTGTGTGTGTGTGCGTTTTAGCTGCACTAACTGTTTTAGTTGCACTAGATGAGATTTGTAAAAATACACCTAAACAAAAGGGGGAGTGCAATAAAGAAAAGCATCCTATCTTCCTTAATTGAGACCCTGTAGATTCGCCTTATCTACCAAAATGTGAACTTCTGTTTGTTCTGGTGTCACTTCTCTTCTCCACCCACAGTGATGAATCAAAACTTAAGAATGAAATCCAAACTGTCTCCTAAACAGCAGCAGAGAAAGCTGGACTCACCAGGGTTAGATCTTCTCCTCTCTCGTCTCTTTGGTTTCCTTTGGTATAAAGCATCACAGACCGGCCGGTTGGTAAACAGTTTACTGACGTTACCGCACAGGATTTCTGGGTGTTGAAGTTCAAATTTTTTAAACAGTTACCTCTTGTTGCAAATGTGCAAAGTTGCCATTGTGCAGCTTTAACCTTTATTCATGGCAAGAAACCTTTGGCACATAGGGCGTTTTACAATGACACCCATTCTCTCCTGGCAGCTGCCCAGTACAGCTACAGTCTGCTGCTGTCGCTGCTGCCGCTGGAGCAATTAGAGGTGAAGTGCCTTGCTCATGGGCAAGTGGACAGTACTGAAAGAGGCGAGAGAGTTTCTCATTTGCTTTCCTCACCCAGATATTGCCGGCTGACCCTCTAGTCCAGTGATTCTCAACCTTTTTCCATATCAAGGACCCTAATTAAGTCCACATTAGAGACACACACCCCCATTTGATGAGATTTTGTCTCTCAGACCCAAATCTGAGAATATTTTGATTTTGATTTTGTCCAGAATTCCATGACTGTCTGTATTGTAGGTAGAGAGATAACAGAGAATTTATGATCAGAACAGTCATTCTTCTACATTAACTTGTTGGAAGTTTAACAATTCATCAATTTGCTGTGGACCCCCTGGAACCCCCTCAAGGACCCCTGGTGGTCCCTAACCTGACTTGCCAGATGGTTTGTTACACAGAACCATCTGGGAAGTCGTCATTGGAAACTGTTTGGAAAAAGGCAGGCACTTTCAAAAAATACTTGGCTTGAACCATCTGTCTATCACCGTCTATCACGGGCTAACTTCAACCAATCAGATCAACGAACCATATAAACAAACTCTTGCCGAAACACGCCCCTGGCTGCCCTCATAGGACGCTGATTGGTCCGCACCGCTGTGGTTCGGCCACAAACGGATAACTTGAAGCCTGGCAAGATGGATTCTCGCGTGATCATGATCTCGCGAATCCAGCTGCCTCGCAAGGTAAGGTGGTCCCCGGACCCCAGGTTGAGAACCACTGCTCTAGTCAACCGTCTGCTGTCCTCTTGACTGAAGCCAGCCTCACTGGTTATTGAGTCAATGAGCAGCAGTATAGAGGACCAGAGGAACTGGACTTAGTGTATAAACAGAGAGTAAATAATTTGTGATAAGTGTGATCAGTTTGGCGCTAAATTGACTCGATCTGGATTAAAACCTGGGATCTCTGGCATGACAAACCTCTGCTTTACCAACTGAGTTAAACTCAAGGTAATGCAGCAGTCAGGCTCACTGTGTCCTACAACGGGACACGCACAGTAAAGTCGTTTTTTTTGTATTTTTGGGAAAAACCACTGACTGACCGACAGACTAGCTGCTGGTCGCAGCTAAAAAGCTCTGTGTAGAGTTTTAAAATAGCTGCGGATGTTAAATTAGTCATGACAGTAGACAGAAAAGACAATACTGCTTACACAGACTGAAAGGCAGAGTTGGTAGAAGTACACAAATCGCCCTACATAAGTAAAAGTGCAAATACTCATTTAAAAATATACTCTGGTAGAAGTTGAAGTACCATTTCAAATCCTTTACTCAAGTCAAACTATAAAAGTACGTGGACTTAAATTTACTTAAAGTATAAAAGTAAAAGTCGTTCTCTAAGAAAGTCATTTCTAATGTTCTAAACTGGTTTTCCCAGATGAGAAAGAGTCTGCAACTCAAATCACTAACCACTAACTCTAGCAGCTGAATTCACTAACGTTAATTCTCTCTCTTGTTGCTTCTCTCTTCTTCGTGTTGCTTCTCTCTCTGTCCCTTTGCAGAACAAGCAGATCAGCTGCTTCCGGGATGGAAGCCGTCTGATGCTGAAAATATTTTTTTTTTTAGAAAATCAGTTGATGATTTCCCAGAGTAACGAGTCTGTTTTGAAAATGTAGTAGAGTAGAAAGTACAGATTTTTCTTTTGAAATGTAGTGAGTAAAAAAGTCTTCAGTGAAAGAAAAACTTGAGTTAAGTACAGATACTTACTTAAGTACAGTAATGAAGTATTTTTACTTTGTTACATCCCACCTCTGCTGAAAGGTTTTAGTTCGCCTTCATCAAGGACACTGTATGACTCGAGGTCAGGGGGAAAAAATCTTTGTTTTGAGGACAGTCGGTTTACCCAGTTCAGATAATCTACTGTCCTGCCAAGATAAACCCTTCTTTAATTACAGAGGCCAGTCAGGGAAATGGAGAGCGGTTACCATTGTACCACTGTAACTTTATCGCCTCTTCTTCCCTGACAAAACAACAGGAAAACATCTAGTGTCAGTGTCAGTGGCAGTGTGTCCACATCACATGACGCTGCAAAAGAGGGAGAGACGATCATTTCATCCATTACCGAGCTGGAGAGCGGTGTTCATCAGATGTGATAACGCTACAAGGTTTCATTTCATTGTCGCTCCTTCCAACATGGCGGCGTGCCACTCGTAACCATTGGATACCGCTCCCCAAACATGCTGTGACAGGCCTCTAATTGAGAATCTGTATTCTACATTCTGGTGCATTTGTCATATTGTTTCCCCCCCCCTCTCTCTCTTTCTCTCTCTCTCTCTCTCTCTCTTTCTTCTTCGTCTCTCTCTCTTCCTTGCCTCCCTCACCAGGGAACGATACCCTGACAAGCTCTCCGTGGAAAGCCATGGGACGTTTCTTCTTCTTCTCTGCGGGGAGAATAATTAGCCTCACCTTCCTCCGCTCTCTGTCTGCCTCGCTCCCTCTGTGGCGCCTGTGGCAGTGTGTGTGTGTGTGTGTGTAAATTAGCTGCTTTCTACATCAGCGTGACTGAGGTCCTCATCCACGCCTCGCCTGCATAACGAGAGTTCAGCGTTTGTTCTGTGAGGGAGTCGCACGCCGGCGCGCCCCAGTTTCCCGGCTTCCTCAATGTCATCCTCAAAGTAAACCAACACAACACTTTAAGTAATCAGACTGCGGCGGCGGGCTGGAAGTTAGAGGATGCGAGACAGCTGCCAGTTCAGATCCTGGTTGGGAGAATCTGGGTCGGGAAAGTCAACAAAAACTGCTCTCCCCTCCTCAACAGCTGCTGTTGTTAGGCCCTTGAGCAAGGCGTTTAAAGTAAAAATCCACCCTAAAACACTTTAACACTACTAAGAAACAGCTATTGGCGATGTACTTTGTCATGTCCAGATATTTCCAGCAGCTCCAATGGAGTTTGATATGAGAAAATGTTTCAGGATGTAAAACATCAGCTGTAAACGTCAGGTTTTGGTGTCAGTCCCTCAGAATCAAAGAGCGAGGGCTTCTTTCTAGAGCCGCCATTTTGCACAGAGAGGCGTTCAACAATCATACAGGGAGAAATCCATCGCAGAAGAGGAGAGAGACCAGTTTCTCCACACACAGGAGCAGGAGAGAGACCAGAATGCACTGCAGCGGGTGAAATACAATCTTCAACAGCTTCAACTGGGCAAGGCATACCAAGACATTGTTCCCTCCACTCTCAATTTTTCTCTATCACGTTCTCCACCTACATGCATACAGCAGAGAGAACCCCCTTCTCTGGGGGTTGTCGAAAGGCATTCTGGGAAATGTAGGAAACCACTAACTGAAGTAGAAGTAGACGAGGCAGGTTGAGGGAAAGCGGGTTCACCAAAGAAGTAAATGACAATACTTCATCATCACAAAATAACTCCTGGTGCAAGAGTATGTGATGGTGGGATTTTTCCTCTCCAGTTGTTCCTGTGCGGCTCAGTAACCAGCAGAAGACTGTGGTTGAACTAAACAGTCAACATGGACGGATGGATGGATGAAGGATGAAAGAGACAACGCTGGCATTTGTTTTTGCAGAGCACCAAGCTGACAGTCACAACAGGTTGATGTCTGTCACTGGGAGGGAAGACGGTGGCTGATGAAGACACTGATCAGAATAACAGCACTGATGCAAAAATGATGTAATTACACAGTACTACGGAGTGGCCATCGGGAGAAAAATAATTTATGTCGTGGCCACGATTTACTGTAACGATATGCAATTCGAGCTCTCGTTTTATTTTTCCGTGCACACGAGATACAATTCGTTCCCTCGATTTCCTCTTTACGTGCACAAATTGCCAAAACGGGCCCTCGAAATAGTGATATCGTGCTCTGGATATATAATCCATGCACTCTTCAGAAGTTTATAAAGAGTCAGTGCACATATTGGTGATTATGTTTAAATGTGGCCTGTCCTGGGTGTGTTGCAGCACCTGATTGTGTTTACATGGCCTGAAGGTTAAGAGGCTAAATATGTTGCAATATTTGGGGGATTTGCCTATTCAGTGTAAACAGACAATGGATATTAACATACCAAATCCTTACTAGGCCTATCTGCAATACCTAAAAGCTTCCTTTTAAGTTGCATTTTTTTCCTAAACTGCACAGTTTAACAAAATCGAGGGAATGAATTGTAACTCGTGCGCACGAATGGACTAAAACGTGCGCACGTTACAGTAAATCGTGGACTTTTTTTTTCTCTCCCAATGGCCACTCCCGGGCTGCATACAAAATAACTCCTGGTGCAAGAGTATGTGATGGTGGGATTTTCCTCTCCAGTTGTTCCTGTGCGGCTCAGTAACCAGCAGAAGACTGTGGTTGCACTAAACAGTCAACATCCCCTGGATGGATGAAGGATGAAAGAGACAATCCTGGCATTTGTTTTTGCAGAGCACCAAGCTGACAGTCACAACAGGTTGATGTCTGTCACTGGGAGGGAAGATGGTGATGAACTGATGAATGATAGATCAGAATAACAGCACTGATGCAAAAATGATGTAATTACACAGTACAACCTCACAAGCCCAATTACCTGAGCAATAGATGCTGCTGGTATCAGCAAAACATTTGGGTGGCTGAAATACATCGAAATACTGGTGCAATTCATATTCAAATTATGAAATACTTATTGCACCCATAGCTATGTGTTCTAATGTGCAATTGGCAAGTCTCTAATTTCATTATGTCGACAAGGAAATTACAACAACTGCAAATTATTAATATTAATACATACATGTAAGTAATCCGTACTCCTTCCACATATTTCCCATCCATAGAGTCTAGTTAACGTGTTGAAATTGTCAGCAACATATGTTGATATAACCCAAATTTATTGTTTTTTATTGTTTATATAATTTCTGTTGTTTTTATTGTTTATTTTATATTCTATTTTTGTGCTTATATTCCTTTTGTCTTTTTTCCCTGCTGAATCATTTTATGTTCATTGCGACAACAACCTGACGTCGCCACAGGGATCAATAAAGTCATCTTTTCATCTGATATAATACATTGTCAGACAGTTGAATATTTATTTGAAGATATTATATTGTTTGACAGATCCGTTCAGATGTTTGAAATTGGAATGAATGAGGATCCGCAGCATGTCTGTGCGCTCACCGCTGATCTGGAAACAGTCAAAATAACTCCGCAGACAGACAGAATGGGGTTATGGGGACTGGGGGCCAGACTTTCAGACTCGAAGCGTCTATTTTCCTACCATTTAGGTCATATCTGTAAAGTGCACAGCAAAGGATGAAGCTCTGAGCACATATTGCTTAAAAGGCTGTGAGATGAAAAGCATGCTGAGGCTTCACCGCAGCCTGGAGGAGCACCGGCCGCTCTGCCGCCTCTCATTTTGTCTTCTCACACCCAGAATGGGTTTTCACTAATTTGTGCTTGCCCAAAACCACTGCTTGGCTCTAATTGGTTTGCATATTTAAAAATGTACAGAAAGGCAGCTGCTTACATCAAAACAGGTTTGGCTCGACTGTTTGAGTTTCCCTTGGATCATATTGTGCTCCCTGCAAACTGAGAGGTTCAGTGCAGTGCATACCTCTACAGTGACGACCTGATCTCGCAGAAAAACGTGAAATGAACACGACTTTTAAAACCAAATTATGTGTTGGTAGCATGTAAAAAGTGTTAAAATTCCAGAAGTAGTGTCACACTGTAGTAGGGCTGGGCGATATGGACCAAAAATCATAACTCGGTATTTTTAGGCTGAATGGCGATACACGATATATATCTCGGTATTTTCTACGAAGTGGGCTAAATGTTCAGTTGTAAGTCAAAGCCACATGTGAGATGTCACAAGCACTTTTATTAAAACAAGACTGTGATCAAAATAAAATGCAAAGACAGGGTTTCCTCCCCTGTTTTAGAACAGTCTGGTAAGTTCAGAAAATTACATCACTTTACTGTAATGCAGCCTCTAAAACCAGGAAAAGACAACACTTATGCCATATATTACGATATCCAAAATCTAAGACGATATCTAGTCCCATATCATGATATCGATATCGACAGCCCTACACTGTAGTAGCTCAGTGGACAGTAAGGGTGTTGTGGTCGGGGTGGTGGACGGACAGATGAGTTTGCTTTCAATGCCGGCGACCGGAGTTCAATTCCCTGCGTTTATGAAGGACACTTCAGCCGTGAGTTGTTAAGAGGAATTGTGAAGTTGTGCTCTAAAATCACTGGCACTGACCTCAATGATCTTAGTTATATCTATCAGAAGAGAGTTACTATGAAAGCTCAGGATATTCCTCAGGAGCCCCTGCACCCTCTTTTCTCTGAGTTTTCCCTTCTTCCCTCTGGGAGGAGGTTCAGGCTCCCTAAAGGTGGCAGTAACAGATCTTTTATCCCTGAGGCAATCCGCAGATTGAATGTGTAGCTATGTGCAGTTAGGTGTGTGGAACAAGGGCCCGTTCCCTACTTATACTAGGGGTAGGATGTAGGCCTACAGTATTCTTGTCGGCATAAATTGATATTGTGTCATATTGTCTGTGTTTTTGTGATATGTGATTTTGTTTCTCTGATGTTGCTGATGTATTGTAACTGCTTGCTGTGAACCGAATCGCCCCATTGGGGACAATGAAGATTTCTACTACATTTTCATTTTTAGCAAACATTTTTCTTATTTAATTATGACCAAAGTCTTTACCTAACCTTAACCAAAATCGTTTTAATTGCCTAAACTTAACAGTTAACCAACCTTTGTAACGTACTTAAATTTGTGGTGGAGGAACGTATTTCAATTTGTGGTGGAGAAACGTTATTTTCACATAATAGGTATCCACAACACATACATTTTATTTGTGTGAGATCATGTTGACGTGAAGTAATGATGCCAAAACCCAGGAAGATAAGGCCCAGGTTGACAATAACTGGAATTATACCTTGTTGAAGGACACGTCAACCGGCTAATCTCATCTGTAAAGGCACCGTACTCAACAAAGACGAGTATTAAGTCTGGAAGTTCAGACCGTGTATATTTGGCAACAAGCCATAGAGTAAACCCTTTGGAAGGCTCTTATTTCCATCCCCCATCACACCACGCTGAAGCTTATGCATAATAAACAACACATACAGTGAAGCCAAATCCTCTGGCGGGGCAGCAGCTGTACGCACCTCTTCAAAAGCGGCATTGTGGAATGATTGTGCTTAAAGCCGACAGCAGGGGGTTCAAACGTGGCCTTTGCAGATCAAACGGCTACCGTCGCCTCGGGGGTTTTGACGGCCAGGCGCATTGAACCGCGTGGCATTTTGAGCACACACAGTAAGGCATGAATATGTAGTTGTGTGTGTTTGTAATATAAAAAAAAAAAAAAAGTACTCAACTTCCAATGCCTGATAGTGTTTTAAGAAGGAAAAAAAACAGGACGGTGGAGGCAGAAGGGGCAGCGGTAGCCTGAAGTTAGAGAGGCGGACTGTGGAGGAAGGTCACCAGTTTGAGTCCCAACCTTCTGGCCGGGGAGAGTGAGTGTGAAATACTCTGCCGTCCCTCAACGGCTGCTGCTGAGTTGCCCTTGAGCAAGGCACTAACCCCTATTGGTCCAGTGGAGCTGCAGTGATTCTACTGGATTTCTGGAGTACTTTTAGTTCCTTTTTTTTAAACTGTACTTCTACTCTTTACTCACTACTTACTTACTTTTTGAGCCAGTAATCTACTTTTTACTTCGCTACATTTGCCATTTATACCTTCGTTACAACTAGTCTGCTCTAAATGCGGGGATTGAGTGTAGAGGGGGAGAGCAAGGGAGGAGCACCTCTACTGCAGAGGCCAAGTTGCCAGCTGCCTGGAAGAAAAATAAGCTCCACCTGTCTTTTGACCATGATGCGATGATGACGGAGCAAAACCCAGAACAAGAGGCAGCTTCCAACAAATGGGAATCCCCAAAATAAAAAATGTGAATGGAGAGAAGTTTTCATTCTTTAGTTGATTGACTGAGGTCTTGGTACAGGGAGTAATACTACAGAACAGAAAATCTGAGTTTTAATTAATTGTATTGTATTCGGTATCTACTGCATTTTGGGGCTGTAATAGGTTTGGTTACTTTGATAATGTCTGTAAATACTAGAGTTAAACAGACTTATATTCTGTTTTATAAAGGGCCAAGACAGTTTTATCAACAAGTGCTGTTTTTTCATTATTTTGCACTGGCCCGCACAAACTAAAAAATATTAAAATGTAAATTACCTTTTACTTTGAGTAATTTATTAACCAGGTACTTTTTTACTTTTACTTGAGTAGGTTTCTCAAATGGTAATTTTCACTTTAACTTGAGTCATTTTTTATGGGAGTAATTGTACTTTTACTTGAGTATAGTTTTTCAGTACTCTACCCACCACTGGTGTGTACAGTATATAACTTTATGAATGTGAGGTAGGATGTCGCTGGAAAAAAAGCTCAGAAAAGTGGAAAAAAAGCTCAGAAAAATGCTCAATCAACCTTCTATGGATGAGTCAAAGTTTAAAATCCTAATCATTTTCATATAAATAAATGTTTTGCAACTCTCTAATGCCGATCAACAGAACATAGTAGTGATCCAACCTATATCCAGTTCATGAAATCTTTTCCACTGTCTATTCTAAACAGCCGGTGTCTGGTAACTCTTTCCCGGGAAAAATCCTCTGCCGCACAGGAAGTGATGCGTTTTATGTTTCCGGTTTGTTTGGAATAAACAGAAGAAGAAGAAGAACTGGGCATGAGCAGCGATACCCACCATGGCTGAACAGACAAAGAAAAGAGAAACTCAAACTGCATCAACAGGAAGATCCAAGCTCCGCCCCCACACTGTTTGATTGACAGGTGATCTGTGGGAAGTGCAGTGCAGAAACACCACAGCAATGAAGCTGAGCAACAAAGATGGAGACAAAATTAAAAAGAAAGACATGGATTTCACACATTACCACTTTAAGAATGAGCGGGAACAGTGAGAACTTGATAGGGAAATGAGAGGAAACAGGACAAGATCTTCCTCTCACCCATCCTCGCCTCCCTTCCTCTCTATCAGAAAAGATCTCCTGACATTTCCGCGTCAAGTCATCAAACCCGATCTGAAGATGTGAGGAGGATCGGGTCTCAGGGGGAGGACGGTCTCAGGAGTCGACGCCCCGGGCCGCCAGTCTTCCACGGCTGGCATGAAAGGCCCGTTACATAACTGATGTCTTGAGCCTGCGGAGCGTGACCCAGAACTGTTTATGTAACCCATTTCCAGAGTGGGGTTACGGAGCAGGGCCTCACATCTAGGTGACATGTTTGCATTTCAGAGCGGGTCACCTCATGATGGATGGTGCTCAGGCCCAACAGACTCGCCATTCGCTCCATAGCAGTGAGGAGGGTGAAGTGTGGACTGCAGAGCTGCAGTACGAGTCGAGTTTCCAGACAACTTTCCTGGACTTTCTTGGACTTGTCGGTTCCTTGTCTATTTTGTCTTGGTCTCAGCCACTATTGGATGTTAACTTTTTCCCCCCAACTACCTAAGAATATTAGAAAATGGGTAATTCTATTGATGTTTGGTTTATTTTCTCCCCAGCACTACTAACAATTGATGAGGGTGAGGGTTTCACAGGGTTTGTACAGCTTTTTAAGAATTAAATTCAAGCACTTTTCCAGCACTCTCAAGGTGAATAATCAAACTTTTTCCAGGCCTTTTTTTTTTTTTTACTGCTAATATACTTCTATACTTTTCCTTAAGTAAATCTTTGAATGCATAACTTTTACTTTTAATTAAGTATTTTTACATTATGGTATTGCTACCTTCACTTAAGTAAAGGATTTTTGCACTACTTTTGGATGATGACTTTTTCGCCCAATTATCTAAGAATATAATGATGTTTGGTTTATTTCTCCCCAGCGCTACTAACAATTGAAAGGATTTCCCCCAATTTATGTAGGCTAATGGTCCTCAAAACTTCTATGCATCGATTAGTCAGATGTTGAAGCAGGACAGAGTGGATTTGCAGAAAGCTCTACATCTCTGTTGCTCCTTAAGAATTATTATTTAGAAAGACATGTACACTGTTTATTGCTTATGTAGGTCTTGGTCTTGACTTGGTCTCAACTCGACCCGGTCTTTGAATTGACTTTGACTTGACTAAGGAGGTCTTGGCTGCAGCTCTAGTATCTTGGGTTGTAATTTAATATGATATGCCCCCACCCACCCTCTCTTTGAATATAAAGGAGTTATGCTTGTTGCTCTAAATCTCAGATATGTGACATCTACTGTGAGTCACCTGCCTTCCACAGTTTTGCAAGGCAGGTTTTGGTTTATTCATGACTGCATTCTGGGCCTACTGGGATCAAAGCAGAGCCTGACAATGGCCATGTCAGCACAGAGCTTAGACCTGTCAGTCAGGACTGAAGGCTGGAAGGTCACCCATTTAAATCCCTGACCAGCTGGAGGGACTGGGAGAGGAAAGTGAATACGAAACACTCTCCTCTCTGCTGTGGTGCCCTTGAACAAGGCACTTAACCCCTAACTGTGGTCCAGTGGAGCTATTCAGCGGCCAGCAGCAGAGGACTGTGGCTGTACTGGGCGGCTTCAAGGTGTGAATGTGAGGCAGTGTGTTGCTGAGGAAGACGAGGAGGGCTGCATCAACCTTGTCCTATATAAATAAAGGTGAATAACAAAGCAGAGGGGCCCGAAGCAATAGAGAGAGTTACTGCAGCAAACAATAGTTAGTAGAGTTTTAGACTTTTCTCCATTTGTTTTTATAATAGTGTAGTGAGGCTTTCCGAGAAAAACAATGTATTTAAAGATGTGTTTTTAAACATCAATATACTGCATCATTGTTAGATTAATTGTGACTTGGTATAATTACCAGAAACAAATGAGAGCATGGTGGAGACGATTGGTAGCCTCTATCTCACACCAGTGGTATTGTTAGTGTTAGCATTTCTCAAAATTAAAACCATGTTTCCAATAAACCCCTTTGCCTCCTGACGCAAAGAGGATGTTTCTACTGGCTACATCTGCACCCGGGTTTTATTGCTCTCTCTCTCTTTGACTTCTTTGCCGCTTCAACTAAAGGTTTTCTCTTTCATTTTATTGAAGAGCATCAACCTGTTGGAAGTGATTTTTCTCCATCTTCCTTTCCCTCCTTCCACCATCTGCTGCCAGAAACTCTTTCAGCTTTAGCTCAGTTTGCTCTGGAAGAACAGAGCCTCTTCCTCTTTTGTGCCGTAAAGCGATCCAGCAGATTTCCCTCCAGATCCGACCCGGTGGCTCACAACATGCAGTGTAGAGGCTGCTGATGTTCTCATTTGTTTATGATAATTACACTAATGTCTTAAAATTAATGGGGTAATGACTTATTGATGTTAAAATGCTGCACACAGCACATATTCATGCAGTGAATAAGGGTTCTGGTTTTAATAAGGACTAAAAACAATGACTGGCAGATTGTTTTGGACAATAATTTTGTTTGTGTCTAAATGTGTCAGTCCATGGGTTTGGAGGAATGCATTTGTGTGTGTGTGTGTGTAAGGTTTCTGTGGTGGAGTACCCCTTACATACTGCAGGATAGCAGCGGCTGCTGAGATGTACCACGAGGAGGAAGAAGCACAGCATCCACTCAGACGTCAAGTTCATCAAAACTCTTATTTACTGCACTTTTGACATGGCCATATTTACAAAGACAAAACAGCAATACAGAGGGACAGGGATTCCCCTCTACCCACAACCAGGCCACCCGACAACTGAATACCCCCCAGTATATAAATGCCCTGAGCCTAACCACTGCAAATCCCAATAGGGCTGACATTTACAAGAAAAGCTGCAACAATATATACATATGTTAAGTACTTAACATTTTATCTTTACACACTCTTTTCCAACACCATATAAACATTTAGCCCAACTATACATTTAACCCCTAAACAATCAGACACACAACTTAACTCCCTTACAACCTCCCCCCCCCTCTCCTCAGTCCACTTGGTCTCCCCCCAATAAGGCTGATTGAAATCACCAGGGCCTTGTCAGCAGCACTCTCATGGGCGCGCCTCCACGACAATGCTGAAGCAGGAAGTACACCTCAGAGAGAGAGTGGATGATCAGAAACAAACCCGAAGCACAAACAGAAACATCTCTTGAAAATAATCCAGCTAATGCATTAAACTAAATAGGATCCATCTTTAGTAAAACACAACACCAAAAGAATAAACAAAAGAATGAAGACTTAGTGTCTGAATGTATACATATACAATGTATGGAAATATATGTGTGCATAGAAACGTACACCTGTTTAGTGAGGGGCTGCATGCAGATCCCTCACATTTCCCTCCCCTTCGAAAGGCTCGCATTCCTCGATGCGAGACAGGAAATCAGCCACTGTGTTCTGCTTCCCTGGCACGTAACGAATGTAGAACCGGTAGGGCTGCAGGGCCATGGACCATCCTGTGATGCGGCTGTTCGTGTCCTTCATTGCCCCCAGCCACTGGAGTGCTCTGTGGTCCGTCTCAAGGGTAAACTCCCTTCCCAACAGGTAGTACCTGAGACAGTCAATCGTCCACTTGATGGCCAAGCACTCCAACTCCACGGTAGAGTACCTGGTCTCCCGGGGGAAGAGTTTCCTACTGATGTAGGCCACCGGCTTCCTCTCCTCTCCCTCTCCTTGCAGAAGCACCCCGCCAATCCCCCTGCGCGATGCGTCTGTCTGGACGGTAAAGGGCAAGTTGAAGTTTGGGCTCTGAAGCACTGGCTCCTGGCACAGAGCTTCTTTGAGGTCCTGGAACGCCCTCTCCTGTTCCTCTCCCCAGGCAATGTTTTTCTTCGCTGTACTGGTGAGATCAGAAAGTGGTGCAGCCCTGGCTGAGAAGTTCCTGATGAATCGCCGGTACCACCCCACCAAGCCCAGAAAGGATTTGACCTGTCTCCTGGTAGTTGGCCTCTCTCTTGCTCTGACTGCCTCCACCTTGTCTTGCACTGGCTTGATGACACCCCCGCCCAGGATGTGACCCAAGTACTGGATCTCCCGCTTCGCCAAAGCGCACTTCTTGGGGTTGATTGTCAAGCCAGCCTGCTTGATCCTCTGAAGAACCTTTTCCAGATGGGTGAGATGCTCCTGCCACGAGTTGCTGTAAATGACAATGTCATCAAGGTAAGCTGCACAGAATGATTCCATACCTGACAAGACCTTGTTCATCAGCCTCTGGAACGTGGCTGGAGCGCCATGAAGACCAAAAGGCATCTTGGTAAACTGCCACAGTCCATGGGGGGTCCTGAAAGCAGTCAGAGGCTTCGCTGCATCAGTAAGGGGGACTTGCCAGTAGCCCTTACAAAGATCCAGCGTGCTGATGAATCTTGCTCGGCCAACCTGCTCAATGAGATCATCCAGCCTCGGTAATGGGTAAGCATCGAACTCAGACTGTGCATTTACCTTTCGGAAGTCAATGCAAAAACGAATACTCCCGTCCTTCTTGAGCACCAGGACTACCGGGCTGCTCCATTCACTGGTGGACGGCTCTATCACACCCAGCTCCAGCATGACCTCAATCTCCTCCATCAGCACAGGGACCATCCTCTCTGGAATCCTGTACATTCTTTGCCTGACGGGAGTACTGTCCTTCAAGCGGATGTCATGTTCCACCAGATTCGTTGCTCCTGGCTTCTCCTGGAAAAGATCTGGTGGAAGAATGGCCTCCAACTCCTGCTGCTGTGTTACAGAGAGATATGAGAGATCAAGTGAGGCAGAAGAATGACTTGTAGGTGTAAACTCACCCTCGACATCATCCTCCTCTTCCACTGCCCGAACGAACAACTGCTGACTGGGTGGGGGTTCCCGGGTTTTCCACTCCTTCAGCAGATTGATGTGGAATGTCTGCTTTGGGTTTCTCCTTTCAGGCCTCTCAATCTCATAGGTGGTGGAGCTCAACCTCCTGACAATGGTGTATGGCCCCTGCCATTTTGCCAGCAATTTGTTCTCCTCTGTTGGCAGAAGCAAAAGTACCTGCTGTCCTGGTTCAAAGGACCTCTTCCTGGCCACTTTGTCATACCAGGTTTGCTGTTCACGCTGGCTTCTCATTAATTTTAACCTCAGTTATCTGCTGCTTGCCTTCACACTGAACCTCCTCATGCCCTGGTCGGGGCACAGTACAAAAGTAGGCTGGCTTGGCTTTCCTGGAAGGGCACTCTGGCTTAATATGTCCCTCCTGGCCACAAAAATAACAAACAGGCGGCTTTGCTGAAGGTTTAGGCTTACTGGGAACTACACTTTTCTCCATGAATTTAGCTGACCCTACCACTTGACCTGGACCACCGCCCACACCATACCCCACAGACCTACCCTGCATGACACTGGACTTCTGTTGTGGGTCGTACCGGAAAGCCTTGGGTCCCCGTCTAGCTGCAAGGAAGTGCTCCACCAGCTCTGCGGCCTCTCGTGCTGATTCTGGATTGCGTTCTTTGACCCAAACTCTGAGATCGGGTGACAGGGAGCGGTAAAACTGTTCCAGGATAAGAATCTCACCAACCTGTTCCTTCATCTTCTTCTCAGGCTGCATCCACTTCTGATAAAGGTCTTTGAGTCGGTTGTAGAACTCTCGCGGGGTTTCGCCCGGCTGAACATCAGGCTCCCTGAATCTCTGCCTGTAAACTTCTTCATTGATTTCATATTTTGTTAATATGGCCTCTTTCACCAGTTTATAATCACATGAATCCTCAGCAGCCATAGCCACATACGCAGCACGGGCCTTGCCAGTTAGATGCGGTACCAGTCTTACCGCCCAGTCCATCTCGGGCCACTGGTAAGCCGCTGCTAGACGTTCAAATGTGGTTAGATACTGTTCGATGTCATCCCCCTCCTCCAACTTGGGAATCGCCGACTGAGCCCAGCCCCTGACTGCTGGCTCATTCCTGGTAGGGGACTGAGGAACTGGTGCTGCCTGATGCTGTGAGGAAGGTCCTGGTTGGGGCTGTGGTTCACCCCTCTGCTGCGTCTCTAACTCATCTCTGAGGCTGGTGACTTGGACCTGCACCTGCCGCCATCTTTTTTCTTGCTTGACAGTCTCCTTGTCCCACCTTTCACTCAGATCACTCTGGAACTGAAGACATTTCTGCAACATGCTGACCATGGAGTTCATATCTGCTGACACCGGTGGCTCCTCCCTGGACTGCGTAGCTAGAGGAAACCCCCCTGTACCACCCTCCTCCAGGCTCTCCACCGGTGCAATTTCCCCCACCTTGACCTTTGACTGAAGTTTCGGCCCCATGCTTGCTCCTTTATCGTGTACACTCAGGATGGTGACGTCGCATCCCACTTCTGACACCAAGTGTAAGGTTTCTGTGGTGGAGTACCCCTTACATACTGCAGGATAGCAGCGGCTGCTGAGATGTACCACGAGGAGGAAGAAGCACAGCATCCACTCAGACGTCAAGTTCATCAAAACTCTTATTTACTGCACTTTTGACATGGCCATATTTACAAAGACAAAACAGCAATACAGAGGGACAGGGATTCCCCTCTACCCACAACCAGGCCACCCGACAACTGAATACCCCCCAGTATATAAATGCCCTGAGCCTAACCACTGCAAATCCCAATAGGGCTGACATTTACAAGAAAAGCTGCAACAATATATACATATGTTAAGTACTTAACATTTTATCTTTACACACTCTTTTCCAACACCATATAAACATTTAGCCCAACTATACATTTAACCCCTAAACAATCAGACACACAACTTAACTCCCTTACAACCTCCCCCCCCCTCTCCTCAGTCCACTTGGTCTCCCCCCAATAAGGCTGACTGAAATCACCAGGGCCTTGTCAGCAGCACTCTCATGGGCGCGCCTCCACGACAATGCTGAAGCAGGAAGTACACCTCAGAGAGAGAGTGGATGATCAGAAACAAACCCGAAGCACAAACAGAAACATCTCTTGAAAATAATCCAGCTAATGCATTAAACTAAATAGGATCCATCTTTAGTAAAACACAACACCAAAAGAATAAACAAAAGAATGAAGACTTAGTGTCTGAATGTATACATATACAATGTATGGAAATATATGTGTGCATAGAAACGTACACCTGTTTAGTGAGGGGCTGCATGCAGATCCCTCACAGTGTGTTCTTGAGGTTTGACGTCATTTGTGTCATTATCATCTTGATTTTCTTCTCTCCCCCTTTGTTTTGGATTTTGATATCTCAACTACACAGATGTATTTCCTTTCCTGTTTTTTATTTTCCAGTGCCTTCAGCATTTGTACGATTAAAAAATTACACCAAACCAAACTAAAGCTTTGCTTCTTTGCTTGCGATGCTGTTCAGTTAACCACACCATTTTATGGATGGTAGAATGAGCCTTTTAACATGCAATTCTTCATCGCTTTTCTCATTTAAAATGTGTGTTGGTGGGGGTGGAGGAGGGGTTGTGACATTATCGATGACCTGACAAAAGGAAACTGTGTTGAGTAGATCCTTGTCTTGTTCCTGTCTGATTATTCTCTAATGTTTCACCTTCTTAAACGAGCCCCAGGTGTTTACGGTTCTCCCTGCCACCTAATTGGTCAATTATCATTATTGAGTGGTGGGCTGCAGACACACAAACTCACACACACACTCAAACACACACGCACACACACACACCTCCATTATTCATTCTGCTGTGGAGGCAGACGGTGCGTCTGTCTAAGCATATAGAGACAGATTCAGATACACACCTAAGGGAGTTATTAAGGGTTTCGGAAATACCTAAATTCTCTCTCTCTCTCTCTCTCTCTCTCTCTCTCTCTCTCACACTCACACTCACGGTCAAATCCAGCATGAACAAGGAGGAGAGGAACAGAGATTGAGGACAGCAAATTTTATTTCACGCCTTCCTAAGAATAAATGAAGTGGGGAAACAACTAAATCTGAAAGCCGATTTTGCCATCTCATGTGTCATGTACTAATAACACTTATTACCACTTCATTAGGATCGCTTCTAAGAGTCCTACATTAACAACACACTTTAATCAATACAAAATAAAACAACACACTAATAAAAAACGTACAAATATACATACAGTTTCACTAGAAAAACTGCATGTGTATCAAATTTAGATCCAGCAACCACTGAACAAATCTTTAAATCTTTTGTAAAGTCTCCTTTGGATAATCACAAAGTACTTTTAGGAAGCTTAGTCCATAAAGATATTGCTCAATAAAAGATCAGTTGATACAAACCATTAGAAACTAAATTACAATAGACAGTATAGTATCACAACAAGCCTTCCCAACATGCATTCACTACATGTCACCCACACAGTGTGCATTGCAGCAGCTACCGCTTTTCAGACCAAGGTTTACATTCCAGCAAACAAACTTATCTTTTATTTTTTTTTTATTTACGAAGGACA